>NC_056736.1:1751659-1791659 GCF_019279795.1 Protopterus annectens | reverse complement strand
AATGTGTGTCTGTGTGCATGCGCACATGAGTGTGTGTGTGTGTGTGTGTGTGTGTGTGTGTGTGTGTGTGTGTGTGTGTGTGTGTGTGTGTGTGTGTCAGCTGAGCAAATCTTTCTCAAATACAGCAGTTTTGTTATAATTTCTTTCAATTAACTGCCTTCAAATAAAGGAAGAATATCCATTCAGAAGATACTTATCCTTAGGGATGGCAGTTTGTGAATAAAAAAATATGTATTGCAGTTATCACCTGAACAAAGTTAAATTATTTTTACTTAGGCTAATCAAGGGAAGTATATAAATATTTGGTGACTGCAGCACTTTACTGACAGAAAATGTCACATAAGAATGTATACTTTTCTTTTTAACTTGGGATATAAGCCCATCTCATTACAGATACGTTCTTGGCAAACATTACATTTCTTTCTCTGAAAAGATATCAAATACTAATAGCTTATGCAAACTAAATCATCATCATCTTCTTTCGGCTGTTCTCGTTAGGGGTCGCCACAGCGGATCACCTGTTTCCATTTCTTCCTGTCGTCTGCATCTTGCTCTGTCACACCAACCACCTGCATGTCCTCTCTCACCACATCTATAAACCTTATCTTAGGCCTTCCTCTTTTCCTGTTACCTGGTAGCTTCATCCATAGCATCTTTTTCCCAATGTACTCCGTATTACTTCTCAGCACATGTCCAAACCAACGTAATCTTGCCTTCTCTGGCTTAGTCTCCAAACCTTCCAACCTGGGCTGACCCTCTAATATACTTATTCCTAATTCTGTCCATCCTCGTCACACCCAGTGCAAATCTTAACATCTTTAACTCTGCCACATCCAGCTCAAACGCCTGCCTTTTTGTCAATGCCACTGTCTCCAACCCATATAACATAGCTGGTCTCACTACCCTCTTGTAGACCTTCCCTTTCACTCTTACAGGTACTCATCTGTCACAAATCACTCCTGACACTCTTCTCCACCCACTCCATCCTGCCTGTACTCTCTTCTTCACCTCTCTTCCACACTCACCATTACTCTGAACTATTGACCCCAATTATTTAAGCAAACTAAATGAAGAAGGAAAATTTACCCTTGTTATAAAAACATAGCAATCTAGGTAATTTCTATAGAAAATGCTCACTTACACTCCCCAAGAAATAGAAAAATAAGTGAATCTAACAGAAAGATTCACATACACTTCTAAAGAATGTGAAATGTACAAGACCAAACACCTGTATGTATTAAGCATTAATTATATATATATATATATATATATATATATATATATATATATATATATATATATATATACATACACACACACACACACACACACACACACACACACACGCATATATAGACAGATATACACATATTGAGGCTTGCCTTCTTCCAAACAACAGATTTTTTGTTCTTTCAGAGATTTTGATTTATCATTTTTCAGTATTCATCTTTCAGAAAACTGTTTTGATTATTCATAGGGAAACACTTTTCTGTAGAACAATGACCTTCAGAGTACTAAAAAAATGCCACCACTAAAAAATGAATAAATAAATAAAGTTTCCGACACTGCCCATCTTGCCAGCATAATCTGCACACTAGAATCCTTAAGGGAAGTGATAATTATCAGAATCCAAGTATAACAACCTCAAGGTTTTACTAAGCAGCTTTGGAAGGAGATTGTAGTATAGTCTGTTATGCTTTGATAACAAATGTATACTTCTACAATGTTCTACCTTTCTCTTTCTTTTTCTGGACTTTACACAGAGTTACTACAGGGGATAGGTCTATTGCCTCTGTTCAGGTTGGAGGATGAACCACATTTCTAGAAAATATCTGTATTATAGGTTCATGGGTAGGTACTAGACCAGCTACACTTGAGGGACATTTTAAGACAGCAACATTCTCTTTTTCTGCTCAAAGTATATTGGCATTATAACATAAGAAAAAAAAATCATACTTTTCTTAATAGTGATTTTGTTCCTGTGAGTAGAACGATAGCAACAGGGCAATACTTGCTCAAAAAATGTTTTATTGAGAAATATGAATTAGATAACAAGTGGATTGATGAGCATAAGTATTAGCTTTACATCAATAGATAAAAACAAACATTTCATTACCAACAAAATACAATAACACCAACTATTTACAAGGTGTCTACATGAATGAGATAGTGGTCCATTATATTGACTATGTTAAGTATTGTTCCAGATTGAATTTCTTAATGTTAATTGGTAGTTTGTTTAGTAAACAAGTTCTTGAGTTTAATCCATGATCTTAATGCAGGAGTTGTTTTAGTGGTTCTTCCGTTGATTGACAAGATTTCTAACTGACACTGTCAGACTTTTCTAAGTGCAATTAAGAGACATGGACAGGTTCATAACCCAGAGACTGCCCATGCTATGGAATAGACTTCCCATACATGTCAAGCAGGGCACCTCACTGGCCCTCTTCAAGACAAATCTTGATGATTGGATGGGAAATAGAAAATTCACCCCAGGGATCACTCAAGTGGCTTTACTCAACAGAGGCACTGGGAACTAAGGTCAGGTGGCACGATGCCAGGTTAATCCTATGGGCTAGGCTTGTAAAAGCTCCAGGGCCATTAGTCTAATATACACCTATAAAAATATGAACCTATATGACCTTGTATAATCAGATATGAAATGTGGGGTTTTACAGGAATTTCAGTCTCACAGTCTGTCATGATATACTATACCCCATTTCCACTAGTAGCCTGTAGATATCTTCTTTGCAAGTTGGGAAAAAAACAGCATATGATGAATGGGCATGCTTTGAGTTGGTAAAACAGCTGAGGGAAAAAAAGGTATATATTTCTTCAGAAATAAAACTAGCATATCTGTCCAAGAGTAGTAATCTCAACCACTGTAAATAACCCATCCCAAAACTCCCTTTTCTGACTACATCAGCATGGGTAAACCTACTTCAATACAGAGTGGCTATAAAGTCATTAAGTATAGAATAAAAGGCTTAAGACATTTTTCTTAGAATCTTCAAATATAACTGACAGTCTTTTTTTCTCAGAATAATTCAATAAACGTTCAGTGTACACCTGTAGTAAGATAAACATCATCCTTCTTTGTCACTAGCTTTGTTAGTAACCCCAGTAGTTTAGGCTTCTATACAATGACACACATGACTGGAAAATCAAGGTGTATATCTCCCTTAATATGTGAAATTACCAAATAACTTATTTTCTGGTAAATATGGAAGAAAAATCTGAACTGCTTCAGAAATACAGTTCTATATTGGTGAGAGAATCTAATCAATGTATTACAACTCTTATAACAAGCATCAGTAGACTGAAAACAAGATAGTCAAAACAACTTTTGGGTAACATCAGAAGTAAGATTTTTTTGCAGGGTGCTTACTTTCCTGAACCTATCATGTGTTGGGACATCCCCAAAAGTTGTATACTCCTAAAGCAAAGTTATATAACACTAGAGAAAAGAGAAAACAACATCATCAGCAAAAGAACTTTTGACTAACTTTCTTTGGTTTGCTCTCACTTATAGATGTAGTCATCAAACAATTTATTTATTTATTTATTTACATTTGTTGTTCAGGAGAGTCCAACTGGACGCAGGTCCATTTTCAGTGGAGGCCTGGGGAGAAAGGCTCCACATTAATTATTACTTACATTATACATTTAAGAAACATAGCATTTAAAAATATAGACATTAGTCTAGCTGAGGACATAATACAAGAATAAAACATAGATGTAAAACATCTGTAGAACATAGTACAATTTTAAAACATGGTGACAGATGCTAAACATGGTTATAAATGTAGTTGAGATTCATCAGTGGACAATTGATACAATATGTTTTTGAGGTACATAATAGCCATTAGCAGTTGTTTCTATAAGAAGTTGGTACTATGTGGTAGGTAGCTGGGAACATGAGTAGCCAGGCTTGCTAAGAGTAGGTCATTGATAGGGGGCAGAGAGAGATAGTGAGTGGGCGGAGTGGATGGTATTGGGGGGGATGGGTTGCAAGGGCATATCCAGCAAGATTTAAGTGTAATTTTAGTAAGGATTTGAAGTGGGTACAAGAAGTTACAGAGGTAATTGAGGATGGGAGGGAGTTCCAGAGTTTGGCTATAGTGCAGGAGAATAATGCTTCTCCAGCAGAGTTATTGGCTCTTGTGACCTGTAGGAGGTTTTTGTGGCTGGATCTTAGTGGTCTCTTAGTTATGTAGGGTTGGAGTAGATTCTGGAGGGATGGGACTTTTAGTGGTTGGTTTATTAGTTTGTGGGCGAGTGTGAGCTGGTACCATTGAAGGATGTGGGGGAGCTCTAGACAGCCCAGTTCTGCCAGTGAGAGACAGTGGTGAGTATGGTAGGAAGTGCCTGTGGTGTATCTGGTGATTTTGTTGTAGCAGTTTTTGAGCTTATTTAGGTCACATTGTTTTAGGTTAGTAAATATTAGAGAGGCATAATGTATGGTGGAGATAAGATGAGCATTTGCTACTGAAATCTTTGCTGCTTTGGTATGTAGTTGCTGATTTCTATATAAAGCTGCTAGTTTTTTGTGGGCTTTTTTAATGGTCATGGAAATGGGAATGTCAAAGTTCAATTTATTGTCTATTTCTACTCCTAGTAATTTGGTGTGTTCTGTAGGATGGATGGTGGTATTGTCTTTTGCTGTGATCTTAAAGTGAGAGCAGTCTATGGTAAGTTTGGTGGGTTGGAAGATTAGTAATTTTGTTTTGTTTGGGTTGAGTATTAGTTGGACATTGGATAACCAAGTTTCGACAGAGGAAAATGCTTCCTGTGTGACTTTTTGCAGTTCGGGTAGGGAGTGGGCTGTGCAGATGATGGTTGAGTCATCCACATATTGTGTGAGTGTGCCTTGTGCTGTGGCTGAGGCTAGATTATTGGTGAAAATAGAGAAGAGTAGGGGTCCCAGGATGGACCCTTGGGGAACCCCTATGGAGACTGGTAGTTGGGGGTCTAGGTCATCCTGCCATACAACTGCTTGTTGGCGGTCAGATAGGTAACTGAAACCTGTTGATGACTGGTTGAAAGAAGGATAGGTTATTGAGAAGAGAGATGGGTTGTTTGTGTGGGACCATATCGAAAGCTTTAGAAAGGTCTAGGAAGGTAGCTGAGGAGAGATAACCTTCATTTTTATTTTGTAAGATAGTGTTAGAGAAAGAGAGCAAGGTGGTGGTGGTGCTATGACTAGGTCAGAAACCATGTTGTGTGTTGGAGAGGAGGTTGTTAGCAAGGAGGTAATCTGAGGCTTGAGAATGGATGCATCTCTCTATTATTTTGGAGAGTGGTGAGAGAACAGCTATGGGGCGGTAACTGGTTAGATCTGTGGAGGGGCCTCCTTTGTGTAGGGGAATTATATGTGAGACGTTCCACAGTGTGGGAACATAACTTCCTGACAGAGATCTGTTAATTATGTGTGAGACTTTCCACAGTGTGGGAACATAACTTTCTGACAGAGATCTGTTAATTATGTGTGAGACTTTCCACAGTGTGGGAACATAACTTTCTGACAGAGATCTGTTAATTATGTGCGAGATTTTCCACAGTGTGGGGACATAAATTTCTGACAGATCTGTTAATTATGTGTGAGACTTTCCACAGTGTGGGGACATAACTTTCTGACAGAGATCTGTCAATCAAGAGTGATACTGGGTAGGCTAGAGCGTCAGCTGCAAGTTGAAGGTATTCACCTGAGAGGTTGTCTGCTGCTAATCTGGTGGGTTTAATTTAGTTAATAGTTGTTTTATTTTGGAGGTAGGAACAGGAGAGAAAGAGAAGTTAGTAGGGAGATTGCTAGCTGTAGTTGATGGTGAGGGTTTATGGGGGGAGGGTGTGTTGTCTAAGTAGTGATAGTATGGTTTGTGTGAAGTGATTGTGAAAAATGTAGCAATATTAATAATATTAAGTTAAGATAGGAATGGGTGTACTTACTTTACCTGGGTGGAGGATGGAGTTTATTGAGGACCAGAATTGTTTGGGGTTATGTTGGGAGGAGGTAAGGGCAGACTGGTAGTATTGGATTTTGTCCTATTTTATAAGCTTTTTGGTTCTATTGCGAAATTCTAGGAATTTTTGTCTAGTAGAGGGGTTTTTGGTTTTGTGCCACTTGCCCCAGGCTTTATCCCTGTTTTTCATTTCAGACTTAGTATTTTTTTGTAGCCATGGGGATGGTTGGGGTCTAGTTTGGGAATGTCTTATGGAGGCATGGTAATAAAGAATGCTTAGGAATGTTTTATTGAAGTAATCAACTGCTTCATCTAGTTTGAGGTATTTTAGAGGTTGCCAGTTACAGTCTTTTAGGGATGAGCTGAATGAGAGAGGGTTGAAGTTATCTTTTTGCGTATCATATTTGACTGTAGATGATGAGTTTCTCTTTATATAGGTGTTTTCTGAGTAGGAAACATGGAGAATGATCACTGAGGCTGTCAGATAGGCAGCCTGCTATATATGACAGGGGCTCTTATTGACTAGTAGCCAATCAAGGGTAGTGTGTTTGTTAGAGCTTTTATTTATCCTAGTAAGTGACTGGACTAGTTGGGTGAAGCCATGAAGGTTTTCAAGACGGGTTGGGTGGTTGCTAGAACAGGATTGCCATTCAGTGTTGAAGTCTCCTAGAATTAAAGTTTCTTGGGTAGATGATGATTAGTCCAGCTAAGGAGGTTTTCTAGTGGAGGGATGTTTTGGCCAGGTGGGAAGTAGTAACCTATTATGTTTAGGGTTTATTTTGGTTTATTTTAAGGTTGGTATATATTATTTCTTCCTTACCTATTTGGGGAGCTGTTAACTTTAAGATCTGGATGTCTAGATGCTGTTTAAATATTATAGCTATACCACCTCCTTTTTTGTTTAGTCGGTCTACTCTTAGTATACTGTAACTGGTAGGGAGGATTTGCTCATTAGTAATGTGTGGTTTTAACCATGTTTCTGTAAGGATCACTACATCAGGGGAGTAGAAGTCTATGGTGGCATGGAGTTCATGCACCTTGTTGCATATACTTCTAATATTAATGCTTATCAGAAGGAGGTCGGTTGGCTTTGTATTGGCTGTGATTTGCAAGAAGATATGGTTTGTAGTCTGATTATGAGGGGAGGGGTTGGAGATTGAGCTGCCAGGACTGGGATGGATGTATCCACTGAGTGCTAGGTTAGATATGGATGAGATTATTAGTTTTATCAATTTCTGGATATGCTTGCTTATAAGGGAAGGTTTTTGATTGTGTTCTGTGGGTAATAGGTATGGTGGTAGGGTTGTTATGTTAAGTTGTGGGGTTGATTTTAGCTTAGGTATTGTGGTCTGTAGTCTATGTAGAGGGAGTATAGGGAAGGTTGTTGACCTGATGGGAGAGTAGTAGAGTAGGGGTGGGATATGAGTGGTGGTGTGTGTAGTGGTACAGTGGTAGTGGTTGAGTAATGGGAATGGTGGAGGTTTGGTAAGATGTGATGCATGCAAGGAGTGTGCATGCAGTGATTATAGGTATGATGTGTTTGCACATATTAGCTGAGTAGGAGGTATAGTAGTGAGACCCTGTAGGAGGTAATATAGGTGTAGTGATGTTATAGGTTGCTTGAAAGGTGGGAGTGGTTACTATTAGTAATAAAGGTAGGACCACTGGGGGTGGGGTGGGAATTGAGAGCATGGAGGGGAGCGAAGCAGGCAATAGATGAAAGAAGACTATCAGTAAGTTTAGGAGCCAATTTAAAGGGAAAAAATCTAGTAAAATACAACCATAATACAAGGTAGGATAGACCCTTCCATGGCGTTTTCGTTTTGAGCCCTTATGGAGTACTGGGAGATGGGTAGGAGCAATACAGGGTTTAATAAAAATAATTAAGTGTTCTGCATAGGGTTTCAATAGTTGGGAGAGAAAGGAAAATGCTGGAAGAGAGGGGAAATGTTTGGCTGGTCGTTTAAGGTACTGTGCTCAACAGGGTTTCCTAGGTACACTACCAAAATAACAGGACAGTTTAATAAATTGCAACAGGTCTGGAATTTACAGAAACATCTAACATACTTTATTTCAGATTGTTTGCAGCAATATTCTGTTGCCGTTTTCTGGGGGAGGAGATCTCAGTATATAGGTGTAGGACTGGATACTCTGTATTTAATTAAGGTGGAAAATACAGATTTACTGGATAGAATAACAGGAGGAAAAAGGGCAGAGCAGAAAAAAAAATAAGGTTACGTGGAGCTATAGTAGTGATTGTAGCAACATTCAATGCTGTTCAGTTAAACGTAAGAGATAACTAATTTAAGCAGTAAAAAAACACAGTTCAGTACAAATGCACAATATTGTCTATCTTGCCTTGCTAAAACGTCTTTGCTAGAGACTCCTTAAATGATAGCAATTCAACCCTCATAGTTGGTAACTCACATATCATTTAGCATAAATGTAGCTTAGTGAACCATATAGCTTCAGTGGAGTAAAGCCAAGAACAGTGCTTAGCGCTGTTTCATGCAAGAGAATCATATAGTAAACCATACAACATTTAGCATGATAGTGGCTTAGTGAGCATTATATCTTGCAGCAGAATAATTCAGAGAACAATGCTTAGTGCTGTTTTTTATGAGTGAAATGTTGTAAAGCATATAACATTTAGCATGAAAGTAACTTAGTTAACTTTATGACCCCAGAAGAATAATATTGAGAACAGTACATACCGCTGTTTCTTGCATGCGAGAGAACACGTGTGCAGAGAGCATGCACTAGTAATAAGTAATCAAGTTCAGCTTAGAGTACATTTTAACAGCTAAACCACAGCGTAGAGTTCATTTTAACAGCTAAACCATGATGATGATATTGTAATAGTCACTTAAACACCGTTTCTACAAGCAGATATTGGCAAACTATACCTGGTTTACTATTGAGCACGGTAACCTGAACACCATAGGGATGAGGGAGGCTAGAAAGTAGTGAACTAGATTTAAAAATCAATTGACAATTTCCAATTTACTGTGATAGGCATCTCCTGTAGGCTTTCATCACCCATAATTCTTATGCTCCTGTGTTAGCTTTCATTTATTTTGCAGTAGAATATACATGTTGCATTTTTTCCCGATTGGCAAACTTAGCAAATAACATAATCACATTACAGCACCCTTCTTGACTGCAAAAATTAAATATGTATCAACTGACAAAAGTAGTATTTTCTAATATTTAACATGTCACATCAATAAACATGGTATTTTAGATGTGCAGACTGCTATCCACGCATTTTTAAACACTGCTGGAACCTTGTCCTTAGAGCTGTTGACTAGTAATATAATGTTGTACAAACCAAGTATTAAAGTATCTTTCTTTGAAAATGCAAAAAAAAAAAAAAAAAAAGACAAAAAAAAGTGAAATAATACAGAAGTGTTGGCTTTACAGATAGGATCAATTTAACATCAGAATAACCAATACAAATTAACAAACTGCAATGTTTACTAAACATTCTAGTGCAAATTCAAAAAAGCTTACCTAAAAATTTTTTCTGGTATGCATCACGCCACAATGCACACATGTGCTGAAACAATTTTAGATTCAATAAACTCTGTGTAGCAGTGCACAAACACACGCATGCATGCGCAACTACAGAACCTTCCGTGCAATGCAAACTTTGGCTAAAGTAGCTGAATTCTATGCAAATTAACCAGGTGGAGTGATCCAACAACCGGTAATGCATCCGTGTAGACTCTGTGTTAGTGTTATTAGTGTATGCAAACATTTTTCATGTATAGGGGTCTGCATAGAAAGAAGGGGATATAAAAGTCCACAAATATGGACAAAATTCCCCTGATAAGGTAAGATCCCATGAATAAATGTTCATTTCATACAATGTGGCTGTCTGAAAATAGCAGGAACTATGTTAAATTTATATTGTTATGTTTTAAACTCCCGCATGCTTGCTCTATGTGCCACATTGCACAAACATGTTTAATAAACAAAATAAAAAAAAAAAATATGTAAAAGAACAGTATAATGTACTCTAGACAAAAGTACTGTAAGACCTTGCCTCTGGACTGCACAATCACGCTTTCGTGCTATTAACCAGCTTACATGGCTATGAACCGTGTAGTTTCTATGCTGTCAGAATGAATATTATGCAAATGAATGGTAAATGCCATGGATGTGTTGAATTGCTAAAGGGAGCAACCATGTAGGGATATCCACTTCATGTAGGCTCCTACATGGTGTTTATATTCCCGGTGGATGTGGATGACATCAGTGGGGTGTGTCATGTCACTTTTAGGATTTGTTTCTGCTTAGTGCACATGTTCGTACAGCATGCTGCTTGCCACAAATGATTTGAGCATAGCTGAGCTTGTTTGTGTGATCAGACCACCCACATTCTAGTCATGAGCTAGACAACTGTTAATGGAAACCAGATATATTCAATTAATATAGCTATGCTGCATGATGTTGCTCACAGCCCAGCATTGTGCACTGAAGTAGAGCCTTTAAATCATGTTCAATATATCCTTACCAGGAGAACTGCATTATAATTAGCCAACCCAACTCCAAGCCAACTCCAGAACTGTGTAAAGTATGCATATATCCTACATTCTGATTGTCCCTCAATACTCTAAACCACTGGAGTAGAGACATGGAACTTTTAACTGAGATAATGCTAGGGGCTGCTGTAGCTATTCTACACCTGCATGTGCTAGATGCTGAAGTCAGTGCTGCTGGTGCTGCTGACTATAGGCCTAGGTTGAGAAGGAGAAGAGTGTCCAGGTCCAGGGTAACCTTCCAGGAACTACATGAGCTGGAGATTGTAGAGAGCTTCATCGTGGAAAGGGACATATTACAAGAACTCAGTGAGCTCTGCTGCCCTCAACTCACAGCTAATAGAGGGGAATCCATCCCAGTTGAAACTAAGGTATATGTAGCCTTAGGATACTAGCTATGGGTACTTTTCAAAGAACAACTGAGGACATGATGGGTTTGTCACAGGCATCAGCATCCAGGGTATTCCACCAGTTCCTGGATGCTGTGCTCCTACATGCCAGCAAGCACATATATTTTCCTCTTTCCCCTGAGGTGAGGGACAGCAATATGCAACAGTTCTACCATGTAGCACACCACCTTAAAGCACTGGGTGCCATAGATTGCACTCATGTATACATCAAGGCACCACCTGGTGAGCAGGGTAGGCTTTATATTAACCACAAGGGATACCACTCCATCAACTGTCAAGTCATGTGCAATACCCAGGGGATTATCATGAATGTGTGTGCTATATTATCACTACTGCCATATCTGGCACACATTACAGCTGTACTAGATGTTTGCTAGGAGGGACTTCCCACAGGGCCATTTAATGGGAGATGCTGGCTACACCCTGGAACCGTAGATGATGACACCCATCAGAAATGTGCACACACCCATGGAAAAATACCATGATGAGGCACATGCACAAACTAGAAACATCACATAGTGTGTGTTTGGGCTTCTGAAGTCACAGTTCTGGTGCCTCAATGTGGTGGAGCCTTGCAGTATACTCCATGCATATATGCACAAATATTCACAGTATGTGCTATGCTACACAATCTGATCCTGCAGAAACAGCTGCGGCAGGATCATCAAAGGGAAGGGATACACAGTCTTCCACCAGTGTCTAGGTCACCACATCCACAGTCACAGAAGGACTTGTAGGAGGAACCTCCTGCTGATGTCCCTGTAGGCAGATGTAGGTGTACTCTGTACTCCCTGGCTTAGGCTAAGAAACAATGCATAGCACAGACAATGTAGGGACCCAGCGACTAATGCTTTACTTCTACTCACATGCATATATTAAAGTTACTGCCTGGTAACTCACATAAACTGTACCTATCCATGTATTGGATGTGTACATGCATCAGACAGAGTCAAGTCTGAACTACAGTTGTATCAACTCCTACATTTGCAAGGTAAGTCTGTAACCTACACAGTATTCTAGTGGATTATTAGAATATGCCAATGCAGATATGGATCTGGTACATTATGCAGGTAAGTTTAGTAGGGTATTTGGACAAAAATTACATCCACATGGCACTGCAGACACCTATTACACTATCATGTCTCCATTTATAATCAGTAAGCTTCATGCATGGAATATTCATGCAGTAGATGCACGCCTCCAAACTCTTGTCCTCTACAAGGCCTGCTGATGTCATCTAGTATAAGATTACCTAAAGTCATATTAATGTCAGACTTGAGCTGTGGCATGTGCATTAAATACTGTGTTTTGAAGTCTGTAAAGTTAGATAGATAAGGGATCTAACCTCACTCCAGCCCACTTGGTGTGTACATGTGTGTTTGTCTCTATGCATCTCTCTAAAGAATAATTGTGAATCCCACACTGAATTCAAAACTGCCATGGGTTTGAACTGTTTTGCCTTGCAGTTAATTTAGGACAAACTGGCATGAGTTTGCACTGTTTTTGGCCTTGCGTTTAATGCAGGCCTCCAACTTCTTGTCCTCCACAAGGCCTGTTGATGACATCTACTATAAGATTATCAAGCCATGTCCAACCCAGAATTGATGGACATGCTCCCCCTAAAGAAAATCATATCCCCTTGAGCCACATGCTCTAGAGATCTAAACCTCACCACAAAAATAAATAGGACATGCTGAAGGGATAGATTCCTGTCCCAGAGACTTCCCATGCTCTGGAACAAGATTCCAATCTACATTAGGCAGAGCTCCTAGCTAACATTCTTCAAGAGAAACCTTGATGAGTGTATGGGAAACAGAACGTTTACCCCGGGGATCACTTTAATGGCTCTGCTGGACAGAGGCACAGGGAACTAATCTAAGGGGGCGGCAAAAGCCAACACATTCCGGCTAGGCTTATAAATGCCTTCAGGCAGATAGCCTAGTACCTACCTATGAACCTATGAACCTAAAGTCATATTAATGTCAGACTTGAGCCATGGTGCGTGCAGTAACTACTACATTCTATAGTCTGCAATCTTTCTATTCTCATTGCAGCCAACTGTGTGTGTCTGTCCAGTAACTTCCAAATTGGCATGGGTTTGTGCTGTTATGGGCCTTGCAGTTGATGCAGGCCTACAAACTCTTGTCCTCCATAAGCCTTGTTGATGTCATCTACTATAAGATTGCCTAAAGTGATACTAATGCTTGGGATTGAGCCATTGTGTGTGTGTTAAGTACTGTGTTTTATAGTTTGTAAAACAAGAGATGTAGGGGTTCTAATCTCACTCCAGCCCAATTGGTGTGTATGTGTGTCTTCCTAAGGAACAAGTGTGAATCCCACACTGACTTCCAAGTTGGCATGGTTTTGTACTGGTTTGGGCCTTGCAAATGATGCAGGCCTCAAAACTCTTGTCCTGCACAAGGCCTGCTGATGTCATCTACTATAACATTACCTAAATTCAGGTTCAAGTCAGACATGAGCCATGCTGCATGTGGTAAGTACTGCATTCTGTAGTCAGTAAAGTTAAATAGGAAGGGTTCTAGTCTAACTGCAGCCAATTGTGTGTGTCTGTCCATAGAGAAGAGTATAAGCATGAAACCCACACTGACTTTCTCAATGTCATGGTTTTACACTGTTTTGGGCTTTGCAGTTGATGTAGGTCTCCAAACTCTTCTCCTGCACAAGGCCTGCTGATATCTTCTACTATAACATTGCCAAAAGTGATGATGATGTCAGGCTTGAGTTGTGGCATGTGCAATAAGTACTGTGTTCTGTAGTCTGTAAACTTAGATAGGTAGGGTTTTTTTCTCACTGCAGCAAACTGTGTCTCTCTCCATAAAGAACAGTATAAGTGTTAATCCCACACTGACTTCTCCAATGGCATGGTTTTGCACTGTTTTGGGCCTTACAGTTGTTGCAGGCCTACAAACTCATGTCCTGCACAAGACCTGCTGATTTTATCTACTATAATATTGCCAAAAGTCATGTTAATGTCAGACTTGAGTCATGGTGCATGGGATAAGTATTTGCTCTGTAGTCTGTAAACCTAGATAGGTAGGGGTTCTCTTCTCACTGCAACTAACTCGGTGTGTGTGTGTGTGTGTGTGTGTGTGTGTGTGTGTGTGTGTGTGTGTGTGTGTGTGTGTGTGTTTGTGGATAGCTGCCAAGGACTTCTGTTAACATACATGTTTACCCTAATCAGTTATTGACTGCAATCTGCAGCATATTTCTGAAAATGAGCAGACCACAACATTTACTTTTAATCTGGGTATTCAGCAACATTAAGTAATGGTTGAAAGCTATGCTACACTGTACTTCATGCTTACTTGTTTTTACAGTTCAGATATGCACTGTCATGTTAAGAAAAGTCTGTGATATCCCAGGTAATTCATACGTGACTGTTAAGACTGCAATAGCTGTACTTTCTTATTTTCTTATTAATTTAGTCATTCATTTAGTACTTTATTGATTTTCTTACAAACTAAGCACTTGCCTCATCCTGGCCAAATGCCTTGCATGGCACCCACATTGCAAGCACTTTCTTCTGTGGCTGTGGTAGGTGAGGGAAACCATTATGCATACTAGTTTTCTGCAGATTCAGCTTGTATATTTATAAAGTACTAGGCAACATACTTACATATCTGTGGGGTGTTCCTCACCTGTGACTCTTGGATCCGCTGATCCAAAGTATCCCTCTTCCTTCATCAGAGTTCATCAAAATGGTGATGGCACTGCTCTCCAGTGTGGGAGATAGCAGTCACACTGGCCATGTCCCTGGCCAAACTATCCCAGGCTTCAGACTTCCATTCGGAGCCAACATAGTTCTCATGAGCAGCCGGGGTCCATGGTGTTGTACCAGTAAAAATCCTAGACTCCTGAACATCCCAGTGCTGTGCCAAAAGTAACCACCTTCCCCCTATAACTGCCATACTAACACAAAAGATTAGGCTCCAATGAATAGTGAGCAATTCCCGCCAATTGCCCTTTGAATAGGATGCATTCCTGCCATTGTGTGTCATGCTGAAACTTTCAAAAATGCACTGCATCCCTTAGCATTGCACAAACATGGAAAAAACATCACCTATGTTTCAGCAATGCTTAGCATCACACAGCTTTTCTAAATATCGCAATAATTGAATTTAAAGTGAACGAAAGTTTCAGCAACCTAACACAGTTTCAAAGTAGTATATATGAAAAGTATCACTGCCAAGGACTTGAACCCAGGACTATTACACAATAGGTCCTGACTCAACCTTTCTCACTGCAAGAGGATTGAAAGGAACTCATGCATTTTGCCATATAATGCAAAGGTGCTATTGTAAGTGTTGCACCACTTCACTGTAAGGGTTTGTGTGGTGTCTGGCATTGTGCAGCTAAAACAATAGAAAGTATCTGGTTTCTATTTTTAGATGAATGGGTGTACAGAGCTAAGAATAGCTAGATAACATGGTACATCATGCAAACATCACATAAAAAGAAAAAAATAAATAAGAAATCCAAACTAGTGAAATAATTGCATACACAGCTCTAGAAATATTTGTTATACTCCTTTTGATCAGGTTAATGGGTTGACAGGTACGTCGGTGTGCAATCGGTGTAACACAGATTCATTACCCATGTTGTTCTGTGCTGTTTTCTGCCACAAAACTTCCCTTAAGAGTGCCGCACCACTAATATGCATGGCGTGCTGCGAGGGAAGATCATACCTGTGTACATGAATACATGCTGTCTGAAGCCTACACAGACTTTATTGAATGCAGCTATCCACTATAAAAATTGTTAAATTATGACTTCATGCCTAAAATTCCTGTATTGTTATATACAAGTCAGTATATATATATATATATATATATATATATATATATATATATATACACACAAATGTACATTTAAAATGGATCTATTCATTTCCCCTTTGTAGCTAGGATTATAACCTGAAGATATATCTTATAGATAACTACCTAAGTAACATTTCTGAATCTACAGATATTTTTGAATATCTCACAGTTTGGAGACATAGCCTTTTTATACCAAGGATCAAATAAAAAAAGTAAAATACTATCAGATGTTTAGGCATAGTCACTTTAACATTTAGCATTAGTTTAGGTTTCTTTTGTTTGAGATACTTAATACAACATTGATTTGGTTGTCATTTTAAACTTTATGCCCTTAATCCTGTGCCTGGTGGTGCTCTCTGTGTATTCCTGGAAGACTTCTTCTTTCCTATAATTATTTAAATGTTGCATCACTGCTTTCATGGATTTGAGGTATGCTGAAGTAGTTATGTTACAGTGAACTTTTAGATGGCATTCAAGAGCTATCATGTTCCTATGCACTCCAGGAAGTCATTTTCCTGTTGCATTTCATCTAATGGCACTAGTCATTCTTCAGAATAAGACATTAAGCATTGGACCATTTCCACTGGTCATTGCAGCATAGTTTTGAGTCTCTGACAGCTTATTAAAAGTGAAGAGGACTGGCAAAGGATTGGTAACCCCTCAAAGTGTTAACAGATGTTGACCATAATGACAGCATATGAGCTCTGAAGCTACAACAAAGTTTACTGGTGAGAGACAGCATCTGTAAAATGAATGTTAAAAATGAGGAAAGTGAACAATAAACTTAAAATTAAATGTCATAGAGTCAAATGTGAATTCTGAATTCTTGCACTGAATATGAACTGAGAGGAAAATTACTTATTCCTATTAATTTTATTGTCAAGAAACTGTTGCTTGATAAAGAAAATGTCACTTGCTCTGTTTTAATTTAAGGTAAGAGATCAGGGTAGTCAGTAAGGCAAGTATGCTGTAGAAATGGTTCTTGTGACTAATGAAAACCTGTGTTGACTTAATCAAAGATTAAATTCCAGGTGCTAACCCTAAGTCACTGAAAAATTATGGCATTTTAAACTGAAGCAGAAGTAATTATGTTAGAGCTGTGTTTAGTTTTGCCATTTTTTAACTCTGCTTTTCTAACATCCTGGTTAATAAAAGATTAAAAAATGCAAAGGCTTTGAATTCAGTCGATCTTCATGTATTATTCAATGCTCTACTGTGTTTATACTGCAACTTGATGTACTTTAATTAGCTACCTTGGGCATGAAAAGACCTGCCTTTGACTGTGGAAAATGATAAGCTTATAGTATATATACAGCAGGGTTGTCTTGGAAAAGGTAACACATTACTAGAATTATTTCTGACACACTAGTATTTGCCTTTTTTAATTACAAGGTAAAAACAGCAAGAAACAGACACATAGAACAAAGGGACATTGAAAGACACTTTTAATTGAGTAGACATTCATTGAATATTAATGCTTTTGGACTTAGTGATTTTGCAGAACATCTGAATGAAAATAAACCCAGTAAATGACCCAAGGCTTTACAGTGGAGATAATTCTTTAAGACTTTATGATGGATATGCAGCATGACTAACATCTGACCACTTGTAAAAGAAATAGTGCATGTCAGTATAGGAAATACAATGAGATTTATTTAATTTTTATTTTTGTTTTCAGAAAACAACTGATGCAGTGTCTATATGTTTAAAAAAACAGATGGACTTGAACTTCATCTTGACCATATTGCAGCGATTAAAAACAAGGTAATAGGTTCATAGGCTATGGCCACAAGGGCCTTTTTAAGCCTAGCCATGCATCCCAAATCTATGACGAGTGCTGATACCCTTGGTAAGTATAAGCATGGGCCTGGGAGATGAACCATTTACAGGTTACCTGTTTGCATCAAAGACACAGTTTGTATTTCTGGTGCTTTTTTCTTCTGCTTAGAATATGTGCCCTGTATCTGACTGTAGAACTATGCTTTATTATCATTAACCTCTCACCTACTGTTTGAGGATACTTTGAGTAAATGAACAACAACAGTCATCAGGCACAACAGCAAGAGTTGCTAAGACTAATAATCTGTGAGAGCTATCACATGCATTACATGAGCACAGGTTAACAGCAGAGAAATACACTCTAATGGAGGAATATATAGCATGGGACTATTTGAGCACTGCTCATGACTTAGTTCTACAGTGGCATTTGCAAACACTGGAACATCTTAAAAGTACAAGGGGATGGAAAGATGTTCTCAAGGAAGATGTAATTAATAGAGAAACTATGATTAGCATTATGAAAACTGCTGCCAGCTAACAGCTAATGCTCTTGAATGCATCACCAGATGCTCCAAAAATATATCTGCTTCAGGAACTGTATTTCATATAAATGCCAGTTAGAGAGCAGAATATTGACACATGCAATGCACTGGAAACCTACAAGAAGAAAAAGTACTGAAGGTTTAAGAGAAAAAGATTACAAACTCCATAACAAAATAGAAAACTTATAAAACTTATGAATGTGTCAGATTACAATAAATACCTTACAAAGTTTATACCTCATTTGAACCCCTTAGCTTTGAAAGAGCAGGTAAAAGTCTTAAGATTAGCCATGAGACATTGTCATACAAACTTGTACCTACAATAACATTTCTGACTGAAGAAACCAACAAGATGACAAGCAAGGCACAGCAATATATGGAATATTTACTCTCCCAAACAAAATGTTCATATCACTCATATTTAGTACATTTAAAGATAAAGTAGTAGGTTTCCTTAAGGAGAATATAATAGTCCTATCTGACCCTGACCTATTCAAATTGTGGAAGCTGAAACACTCTGTATGCATGTATTTAAACACTGCATAATAGCCACTTCAACATACCTGTCACCCTCTCCAAAAAAAAAAAAAAAATATATATATATATATATATATGTGTTATATATATATATATATATATATATATATATATATATATATATATATCCCGGGAAGACAATCACGAAACCACAGAACCTCAAACATTGGCTGTGTAATAGCGTAAGTTAACTCTTGTCTAACATGCCCCTTTCTCCACTGTACTGTGATCCCAGAGGTGGTATATTTAGTTAGGTGGGTGTGAGTGGTGTAGCCCCCTGCCTACATGATTTGACTTACCTTGGCATGAATTTTGTTTGCATTTGGCCAAATGTTTACTTACTCTAGTACACAGCCGACGTTTTTGAGATTGTGGTTTTGGGATTGTGACAGTCGATTTTCAGGGATTCAGGTTTTAGAAGTAGATCCATATAATATATATATATATATATATATATATATATATATATATATATATATATGTGTGTGTGTGTGTGTGTGTGTGTGTGCATAATAAGAAGCTGACTTAGTCAACCCTTGTGTCTATTTCAATTATATATAATGAAATATTAACCAAAATATGATACTTCTTATTCTGATATTAAACTTCTAGGATACTGTCTTGTTGGAATAAAATGTAGAGATGCACTGAGAGAAATTTTGGAAACATTCATGTATGTGCATGTAGTTTCTGGAATTACAATATATACAGAATAGCATACACCATAAGCACCAATAACATGGTCTAACCAAGTATCAGTTGTTCTGCTAGACTTCCTACCTGTTCTACATACAACTTGCTCACTTACAAAAATAAAACACATTGTTCAAGGTTCATGTCAATCAGAGAAACTTTTATTAGTATGCTAATACAACAGTAGGTAAGTAAAAAATAACACCTCTGTATAAAAGTTTCTTACTGAAAATGAGGCCTGATGATTTACTGATCTCTAACTGTATAGCAGTAGTAGTCTTGTCATTCCTAATTAAATACTATTTTGTCCAGTATTCAACAACGAGGGAGAGACTGTGTTATGAAGGATGGAAACAATATAAGTATCAACTTGGAAAGGCCATTTGGTTTTGTCAAACACTCAAAAAATACCCTGTAAAATATCCAAGTATACAGAATAAATTTGCACATGTAATTTTAAGACTAAACACTGAATGGTCAAAGTATTTGACCCGGAATAAAACTTGCCAGTGTGGACTAAGGGCAATGGTATTCTTGGTACTGAATGGACATTTCTTATGAAAGGCTGTCTTGTCTATAAAATGTTAACAATTGTATCATTTTCCTCTGTGTTGTATTTTCTCTTGTGAGACATGTATATAGGATACATACTGTTCCATAGATTTGAAATTCATCCAAACTGCACCCATCAAAAATACTAATTCAGGGCTATGGGACCTAAAGGGAGGCCTTTCCATTACTACTCATTTACCAGGACGTAAACCTAGGAAACAACTGCCAACAAATGTAGGAGAGGGTACAGCCTGTTTGTAATTACTCTGTTGAGACTTTATTGAGTTGCAGTTTGACATTAAAACATTGAAACAAGAAAGGCTGTCACATTCTGTGTATGCTCCTAGGATTACCCTGGAGCAGAGTAAACTAAATACAAGTGTTTTTTTTTTTTCAGGGGTCAAGTCACTCTGCTCCCTTCCCACACCCTGCTTATATATACAAACTCCAGAATTACAGTCCCCCAGAAAAGGGAATGTTCCCGTGCATGAGGATCGAACTGACCAACTTCATGCTTTTGACCAAACAGATGTTGATGAAACTGGTCACCTAACCAACTATTCATGACACATGCACACACACACACACACACACACACACATATATATATATATATATATATATATATATTCATGTACGTATATATATATATATATATATATATATATAGATATATAGATATATATATATATATATATATATATATATATATATATATATATATATATAAAGGAAAACTCCCCCTTAGAACAAAATGAAAATCTATTTTTTCACTCTATCTCTGTTTTCTGAGTTATTTTAACATTTCAAAATCACTCGGGCTGCTTCTTATAGCATTTTAATATGTTTTCTGTAAAATGGCTGTCAATGGGTCCTGGCTTATCAACATGATCTTATTTTTCTTCAAGCTTTTCTCTTTCCCATAATCAGTTTCAAGTTTGCTTTATAAGAGTCACTCTAGACATAAGGAAGTGATGGTGTATTCCCATTCCATTAACATATAATGGGATTAATCTCCCATTGTTGTCTTATATACTGTCTGTAATAGAAATGCTTCTTTTAGTTCTTGAATGTGTTGAATTTGTGTATGTCTCAGGGCTTGTTTTACAGTATATTAAGGAATTATATAGCTGCAGCTAAAACAGTTGCTAAATTGCAGGCCTTTGTTCAAAATATCTTTTTGTAGTCAAAGATGAAGTGACAACTGCTCCCCCTACGCTTTGGAAAATGTGCTGATACTTCAGAAGAATAATAAGAATTTTTTTTTCTAACTTTTCTCTAAATGTCACAGACATACTTGGTACTATTCAAGTCATCTTAAAATGTAAAGTAGTATAAACAAACATTTAAGTTTAGCTTAACCTTTCAGCACTGTGATGCTGCTTATATAAATTTATCAAAAGAGGTGACAACAGACTTTGAACCATTGACTGATCTAATTGCTCTGTTTGCTATGAATGGCATGGATACATTGGAAGCATCTGTGAATCATTTAAAGTTGTCTTTCTCTCTGCAATAAAGACAGTGGAAAACAGTTTCACACCTCTGCTTTGTTTACAGCAGCCTGAGCTCCTGACTACAAATTTCTGTGTGTCTTTGGCATGTCATGCAGGTGTAGACAAATTCCTCTGCAACTTAAGTGAGAAGTTAAGCATAAAAAAAGTGGATGGTCTTTCCGTTCCTTTGATACCAAAGTGAGGAAATGAAAGAAAAGTACAAGCAGGTTTCAGGTGCCTACACAGTATTGGAGTCATATTGTAGGGAAAAAGCAACCTAAGAAATTAGTTAAACTGTAGGAGAAGGTGGAATTTTCCTTTGAGTACTGTTAGAATTAGGGTCAAGGGTTAATGTGTACTATTAAAGTTAGGGACAGGGGGTTAATGGGTACTGATTGAGTTAGGGACAGGTGTTAATGTGTACAGTTAGACTTAGGGGCAGGGGGCTAATGTGTATTGTTAGAGTTAGGGGCAGGGGTTAATGTATACTGTTAGAATTAGAGGCAGGGGTTAATGTGCACTGTTAGCATTAGGGGCAGGTTAATGTGTACTGTTAGAGTTAGAGGCAGGGGTTAATGTGTACAGTTAGAGTTAAGGGCATGGGGTTAATGTGTACTGTTAGAATTAGGAGCAGAGGTTAATGTGTACTGTTAGCATTAGTGGTAGGGTTAATGTGTACTGTTAGAGTTAGGGGCATGGGGTTCATGTGTACTGTTAGAATTAGGAGCAGGGGTTAATGTGTACTGTTAGCATTAGGGACAGGGTTAATGTGTACTGTTAGAATTAGGAGCAAGAGTATGGTTATGGTTAGCAGACACAGGGCTGACTCTACCACTGCCTATATCCCTAACCCTACATATTAACTTAATAAAACACCTTACCTGAAATAAAACTATTTAACCAAATTATGTCTAAATATTTATTTTTATTTTATCCATATAGAAAAAAGAGACTGTTTAGTTTTTTCAATCTTTTTTTTTTTAAATTTCTGAAGTGTTCGATAAGCGGGCAGCCACGGTTGTGCAGCGGTTAGCATTGCCACTTCACAACAAGAGGTTCTCCGGTTCGATTCTCGGCTGTGGTGCCTTCTGTGCGGAGTCTGCATGTCCTCCCTGTGGTCACGTGGGTTTCCTCCTGGTGCTACGGTTTCCTCCCACATCCCAAAGACATGCAGTAGGTGGATTGGATACTCTAAATTGGCCCTAGGTGTGAGTGTGTGTGTGCCTTTTGTGGAAGGTTGGGCACTGGGCTGGCAACTTGACACTGTAAAACTCCACTGCCAATCATGAGCAGACAGATGATCTGCTGTGGCGACCACTAACCGGGAAAAGCTGAACGAAGAAGAAGAAGTGTTCGGTAAGCATTTCTTCAACATGTGGAGTTCAAAATAATGTGTGTGAATATTTCTGGATGACAGTTTTTACCAATACACCTATATATGGGTATTGCTGGCAGAATTATTTGTTTGACTATTCCTAGGAAAGAGGAGGACACTCTTAAGTGTGTGGCCAGGCAGAGGATATACATATGTATTAAATGTTTTATTGCTGAAATAACAGTGCCAGTGCATTGCTTTTCCTGGCAACCATGATGTAACTCCTTTAAGGTTATAGGACTAGGTTGATAATATTATGTATATATATATATATATATATATATATACATATATATATACATATATATATTTATTTATCTATATCAATATATATATTTATATGTATGATTCTACGTTCAAATCTCAAAATACAGAAATACCGAATTTCAGTATCTCGAGATGAGAATCACAAAAGTGTAGTTGTCCAAAATTGCATAATAATGAATGTGAGTATGACGATTCTGAAGTAGTTGTGGTGCGGTCTGTGATAAAAAGTATGCTATTCTTGTAAGGTGTAGTTGTTTCCGGGATTTAGACATGTCAGCTGATATGCGGTTATGTGTAGAGATTTAGGTATGGGTGAAGTGTGTAAGGGTTTTGGATAAAAATGTGTTATGCTTTAATTTGTTGGGAAGTTTTAGCAGTGGGTTGAGGTAGGTAGGTGACTCTGTGTGTGTGTGTGTGTGTGTGTGTGTGTGTGTGTGTGTGTGTGTGTGTGTGTGTGTGTGTGTGTGTGTGTGTATGTGTGTGTGTGTGTGTGTGTGTGTGTGTGTGTGTGTGTGTGTGTGTGTGTGTGTGTGTGTGTGTGTGTGTATAAGTGTTGAAAGTACTGATTTTTGTACATGTCTAGTGTGTGTGTGTTTCTTGTGGGTATAGCTTTGACAGTGGGCAATGGAAGTGTAGGACACATAACGGTAGGTTTGTTGTTTTTTTTCATGGCTTGTGTTGTTTTGGTTTGTGATGGTTGTAGGAAGGAAGGATATGTTTGTTGTTTGTATTTTTGCTTGTATGGTGGAGGGTACATTAAAAAAACGAATGTCACACTGCTGAAAATTCTGTATTATGAACTTTCAGTGTAGTGACATTTAATGTTTTGCTGTATTGGATTTTTGTGATTCTCATCTCGAAATACTGAAATTTGGAATTCAGTATTTCATCATTTAAAAGTATATTTGTGTGTGTGTGTGTGTGTGTGTGTGTGTGTGTGTGTGTGTGTGTGTGTGTGTGTGAGATATATGTGCAATGTGATTTTTATTTGTTTGCTGGAATGAGTGATTATATGTTTCAAAGAGAGAATGTGTCTCTGTGAGTGTGGTTCACTTCTCAATTATATATTCAAGCATATATAAAACCAGCAACTTCATTGTTCACAGTGATGAAAGAATTGTCTCCATATGTATTATTGTATATGTATGTATATATGTACTGTACCATTGAATGACAGTTACAACAGTAAGAAACTTGTGTGAGGTATAAAAGGGACATGTAGTAGCGTTTTTGGAAACAACCAACACTGTCAGGAAAGTAAGTGTGTTATCTGGTAAGTAAATATAGATATTATTCAAGGGAGTCTTGGTTAGTAAAAGTAATAGGCACTGGTCCCTTTAATCAATATTACCTGAAGAAAATATAATTGACTGAAAGTATACATCTGAGCCTGCTTAAGGTCATGTCAGGAAAGTCATGGCAGGAGACATTTGTAAGTTTTTGGAAACTATTGTTGAGCTGCTGAAGTGAGAATCCAGACAAGTCTGGAAATACAGTAAAATGATAAACTGAGGCCAGAACATTCAGCTCTGAGATTGGAGTCAACATGGAGTATCTCAAAGTGTCAGTGAAAGATGCTGTGACCAAGACCCTGGCTCATTTTACTTGGGACTAATGGGAAAGACTTTACTTTCTGTTTATGAATAGTGTATTTAGATGTATAAAGCAAGAAACCAGCTATCAAAGGACAAGAGTCCATGGTATTTCAAGTAATAGAATACAAACAAAATAACCAAGAAACCCACTGAGACTTGGGCAGTTAAAACTATAAGTTTAATACAATAATAAAAGATAAGCACTTTCGGAAAGTTCCTTCATCAGATCAAAAAACATAAAATGAATAGTTTCTTTATATGAGACCCTGACCAATCCAAAGTGTATATTGAGATCACACCTCCTATATCTACCTTCTCATTGGTTGTATAAGCCAATGCCCCTGTAAGAGGTTATTCAGTCAGATCCTGAGCTTGAGCCTTCTTTTTTTAGAATGGGTTTCAAATGCGTATCTCACTTTGAAACCCATTCTAATAAAACGAAGGCTTAAGTACTAAATCTGAAAAACTGAAAACTGAAATTGTTTTGTTTGCATTTGAACAAAATGCTGCCACTGCAATGGCTGAAAAACTCAATTGTTAGTTTTAACAGAATGAGTTGCCATTTGAGATATTGATTTATATATATATATATATATATATATATATATATATATATATATATATATATATAATAAATTCTTCTTTTTCTTTCAGCTGCTGCTGTTAGGAGGTCATCACAGTGGATCATGTATTTCCAATTCCTCCTGTCCTCTGCATCTTGATCTGTCACACCAACCACCTGCATGTCCTCTCTCACCACATCCATAAACCTTATCTTAGGCCTTCCTCTTTTCCTCTTATCTGGCAGTTCCATCCTTAGCATCCTTCTCCCAATATACCCAACATCCCTCCTCAGCACACGTCCAAACCAACAGAATCTTGCCTCTCTGATATTGTCTCCAAACCATGCAATCTGAGCTGACCCTCTAACATACTCATTTCTAATCCTGCCCATCCTCATCACACCCAGTACAAATCTTAACATCTATAGCTCTGCCACCTCCAGCTCTGACTCCGGTCTTTTTGTCAGTGCCACCGTCTCCAACCCATATAACATAGCTGGTCTCACTACCATCTTACCTTCCCTTTCACTCTTACTGGTATCCATCTGTCAAAATCACTCCTGACACTCTTCTCCACCCACTGCATGCTGCTTGCACTCTCTTCTTCACCTCTCTTCCACACTCACCATTACTCTGAACTGTTGATCCCAACTATTTAAACTCATTCACCTTCACCAACTCTACTCCATGCATCCTCACTATTCCTCTATCCTCCTTCTCATTCACAGACATATATTCTGTCTTAGTCCTGCTGACCTTCATTCTTTTCCACTCTAGAGCATATCTCCACCTCTCCATGGTCTCCTCAACTTGTTCCCTACTCTGAAACCCAGCCACTGGGAATACAGAAGCCAGTCCATTTCTTTGTGCCAGTCACAAGCCTGGATAAATGGGGAGAGCTACGTCAGGAAGGGCATCTAGTGTAAAATTTTTGCCAGATCAAATATGTGGATAACAATACAGATAAATAAATTATAAATATAAAATTATAAATATAAAATAATAAAATATACATAAAATAAAATATAAATAAAAATATTGTGTTAGCCTCACTTTATGCCTAGATATTAAAAGTAGTTATTTGCAAGAAGTTGCTGAGTCTTTGCTGCTTAAAACTAACATATGTAGTGAATGTAGCAGAAAATTGACATTATAGTTACAAACCCCAAAGTTCTGATTCTGCATGTCACTGCTGAGTACTGTTAATAATTCTCCACAGTGAGCAAATGGAAGTTTTTTCTTCTGGTGCTCTGATGTTGGATTGTACTTCTACCATTATACTGTGTTCCCTGGAGGCATTCTATCATGCAGAGGTATGTTGGAGGTCATAATGAAAAATGGCAGTGGAGAAGATTGCATTTTGCAGAATGACCATAATATAGCAGCTGCTGCATTCAATAGTTACTGATGCTGAAGGAATGGGTCTATATTACAAGATCGAAACTTTAGTTAATCGAATAACTAAAGATCGATCTTGTAATATATTACCATCCTTTCCCCTCTTTCTAAAATACTAGAGAAAACAATACAAGCTCAACTCATGGCACACCTAACACTAAACAATCTCCTCTCCCCTACCCAACACAGCATCCACCCTGGGCACAGCACCATGACTATCCTTCTTTCCTTTTTTGAAACCATAAACCTCGAATGCAACTCAGGCAAGTTCGTATCCACACTATTCCTAGATCTGTCAAAGACCTTTGACACCATCTCACACACCCTACATATATCCCAACTCTCCAACCTACACCTCTCTCCCACCACCATCACCTGATTTTCCAGCTACTTGTCCAACTGCCAACAAGCTGTCCAATGGAAAACTTCAACCTCCCCCTTCCTTTCCACATTCACAGGTGTCCCACAAGGTTCTGTTCTTGGCCCTCTTCTCTTCAACATATTCATTAACAACTTTCACCAATCCATCCCAGACTCATCTATCATCTAATATACAGATGACTCAACAATCATCTGCTCAGTCTTCTCCCCCTCCAAACTCCTAGCAAAAACCCAACTAGCCTTTGCCAAAACAGAAACCTGGATGCAGTCTAACCATCTGGCACTAAATGCAAATAAAACCAAACTAATGGTTTTTGCCCTACCAAAAAGTCCATTGACAAATCCACATTCACCATACAGAACCAAAACAATACCCTCCTTGAAATGGTTCCCAACACCAAGCTTCTTGGCATCATTATTGATGAAGAACTAACATTTGACACCCACATCCACTACGCAATCAAGAAAACCCACCAAAGGTTAGGTCTCCTCTACAGGCAGAACTGCCTCCTAAGCCCCTCTACCAGTCAGACTCTTGCATCCACCTTCCTTCTCCCCTCCCTTATGTATGGTGCCCCTCTTTTCACCAATCTCCATTTTGACCTTTGGTCCAAACTTGAATCCTGCTACTACAAGATCTCCAAATTTGCAACCAATTCAAAAAACTCATCCCACCACTGCCACTCCCTCCTCACCCTCAACTGGCTTGAACTACCCAACTACCTCAGTTACCTACAACTCACCATTGCCCACATGCTCATCTTTAAACCTGCCAACTGCCCAGCTCTCGCTACTTTCTTAAAACCTTACATTCCCAACCGTTCACTCAGATCCAAAAAACAAAATCTCCTTCAGGTCCACAAACCTGCATGACCTCCTGGCCATCTACTGCTGTCCCACTCCTTATCTAAACAGTGGAACTCTCTTTTCACACACCTACACAACCCATGTAACCATAGAAATTTCAAATCTCAGCTACTCTCTCATCTTTCTTCCAAATAGGAATGCCCTTGCCACGCTCAAACTTAAACCCCCACTCCACCTTGCACTGACTCATCTAACTACCTCTACTATTACTTCATCCCACCCAAAACAATCCCTCCCCTACCAAACACTAATTTTCTCTCTAATATCTGTCATACTATACTCTCTAATCTCAATTATACTATTACCCTCTCCATGAATAAAATTTTCCTAACCTACTAATGGCTAGTAACTATATATTTTGAAATGTTAAACCTACAATTGAGTTTATAACCAATATATCCACTTCATGTAAATGTTGAAATTTCTGTGTTGAATTATGTCTTTTCATTTTTGTAACATTGTGACAAGCCAATTGCAAATATAATGGAGCTTATCTGTGAATGTTTAATTAACTGTATGAACTATGTCCTTTTGTAACATGTGAAATGTAACTTGCAATTATTGTGGAGCTTTTCTCCTCAGGCCTCCACTGAAAATGGGCTCTTTCTGGCCCAGTGGACTTCCCCAGTCATCAAAGTTAAATAAAAAAATAAATAAATAAAATAAAAAAAAAAATAATATCCAAACCAGAAAATTATGAACGGCCGATTTAACCCAGGGAAACACTACCCTTGGCCATTATGTGGATTATGCCCTTTTCTCCAGTTTGGAGAAATATCAAAGTTGGTATATTTAGTTGGGGGGGTGTGAGGTGAAGCCCCCCACTTGAATTGGGATTTAAAGTTTTTTTCCATGCGACCAAGGGAAGTGTTTTCCTGGGTTAAATCAGCCATTCAACTTTTTTAGGTTTCGATATTACAAGATCGATCTTTAGTTATTCGATTAACTAAAGTTTCGACCTTGTAATATAGACCCGAAGGAATGATAGGGTTGAGGGATGGCAAAACTGATGGGATTATTTTCAGATGAACCCTGAGACTTGAGAGGCTTTAGCTCCTTTAAACTGTTGTATGGTACAACAGAGGTGTCTATATATACATATATACAGTGGATATAAAAAGTATACACACCCCTGTTAAAATACCAGGTTTTTGTGATATATAAAATGAGACCACAATAAATAATTTCAAAACTTTTTCCACCTTTAATGTGAGCTATAACATGTACAATTTAATTGAAAAATAAACAAATCTGTTAGAGGTAAAATATAACAAATAAAATACATACAATAAGTTGGCTGTATAAGTGTGCACATCCTTACCATAATTCTTTGTTGAAGCACATTCTGATTTAATTACAGCATTCAGCCTTCTTGGGTAGGAGTCGATCAGCATGGCACATCTTGACTTGGCAACATTTACCAACTCTTCCTTGCAAAAAGGCATCCAAATCTGTCAGATTGTGAGGGCATCTCTTGTGCACAGCCCTCTTAAGGTCACCTCACAGATTTTCTATTGTATTTAGCTCGGGGCTCTGGCTGGGCCATTCCAAAACTTTAATTGTCTTCTGGTGAAGCCATTCTTTTGTAGATTTGGATGTATTCTGCAGGTCATTGTCATGTTGAAAGGTGAAATCCTCTTCAGCTTAAGCTTTCTAGCAGACGCCTGAAGGTTTTGAGCCAAAAGTGACTGGTATTTAGGACTGTTCATAATTCCCTCCAACTTGAGTAAAGCCCCAGTTCCAGCTTATGAAGAGCAACCACAAAGCATGACACTGCCACCACCATGCTTCACCGTGGGAATGATATTCTTTTGGTGATGGAAAGTGTTATTTTTGCACCAAATGTACCTTTTGAAATTGTGGCCAAAAAGTTTAACCTTGGTCTCATTTGACCATAACACATTGTCCCACATGCTTTGGTGAGACAACGCAAAACGCCAAATGAAATTAGCGTAAATCACACCAGGAAACTGGAAACCAGACCGGAGACAACAAGTTTATTAGTTAAGCGCTAAGAACTAAGAATGATGGAAAATATGTAATGAAAAAAACAGATAGGAAAAATTCTAATTATCGTAGTGATAATAATGCCTATCTTAATGATGAGGAGTGTTTTTTAGAGGAAGAAAGAGAGCAATGGAGAACTGTGGAGCGGAAGGGGAAAGGGCGAAATGTTTGGAGAAATCGCAGGTACAATCAGTAACTGATTTTTTATGTACCAATTTGGTTACTATTCAGTCTAGTACTGATAATGTAATTGCTGATACCACGTGTGGTGACCCGTCTGTGGAACCTAACCATGGTGGAATAATTTACAACAGTGGTGAGTTAAAAATTTATAATTATAGTGCCCACCCAGTACTTCCCGAGTTTTTCACAACCTTTTCTAAAGGTATGAAATTTATACCTGACTACAGTTTGGATTTAACTGACACACTTGTTGAATTTAAACTATTTTTGAGAAAATTGAATTTAGGGATTTTTTTCAAAAATCAAAATAGTTTAAATGTAGCACAAGGAGGTGAATTAAAGAAAAAGAGCACTTTTACTCCCCCTATGTGCAATACTTTAACATCTTTTGAAAATGTGGTCAATACACAGGTATATGCTTTACATAAAAAATATAAGTATTCTAAGTATGATAAACAGTCTAAAAGTGAGGTTATGGACGTGGTTGAATTTTTGTGTGATAAAAATATAAGGATCATGGCCGCTGACAAGGGAGGAGGTATAGTATTTTATGATCAGGAGAAATATATAAGTAAGATTTTTGAACTACTTAATAACTCAACGCAATACACACCCTCATCCTTGAATGAAGTCAATATTGGTCATGGACGTATTGATTCATATTTAGAGGAATTTATTTTGGAAAATAGAATAAGTGAAGAAATGTATAGATTTTTAAAGGTTGAGTTTCCAATACTTGCTACTATTAATGGTATTCCCAAAGTCCATAAAAATGTCAATGATCCTCCATTTAGACCAATTATTTCTGGTAGTGCTAGTAAAGCTTTCCCCTTTGGGCAAGTGATCCATCACAAATTGAAACATATTTATAAAATTGTGGACCATATTATGAAAGACTCCTGGGAATTCCTGGGTATCTTTAAGCAGGACTTGTGGAGTCCGAATCTTATTTATGTTACAATTGATATCCAGGACTTATTTTCTAGTATTCCCAAGGAGGATGGTCTTGATAGATTTAACAGTAGTATTTCTAGAGTAAGTGGCCTCGGACAGGATGTTATTTCTATGCTGATGGAATTTATGGATATTGTTTTGGATCACAATTATATTTATTTTGAGGGGGAGTATTACAAACAGAAAATGGGCGTAGCCATGGGTACTGCATGTGCCCCTATATACGCCAATTTAGTTCTACTGGATTGGGAAATGGAATTTGTATTGAACTCCAGGTGGATGTCACAAATTAAGAAATATGTCAGATACCTGGACGATATTTTTATTCTATGGGAAGGTTGTGAACAGGACCTGTTGGTATTCATGAAATATATCAATGGTACTACTGAATATCTTAAGTTCACCCATCAGTATGATTGTACTGGCATTAATTACCTGGATGTATATATTTACAGTAAAGATGAATCTTTCCAGTCCCGTATCTACAGAAAGGGCACGTTTAGTAACGGATATTTACATTTTAGTAGTGCGCATTCGTATAGTACCAAAAGGGGGATCATCAAGGGGCAGTGTATTTGGGCTGCTCGTATGACATCTGAGAAGGAGTACATGGTTCAGGAGATGTCATACATTGGTAAATTATTTTTAGACAAAAGCTATCCCCCGAAAATGGTAAATGACATCACTACATATGTTACCAAAGAGTGGGGACAAAAATATAAACCGTTACTGGGGGTTGGTAATGTTAATATTCAAGACTGTAATGTTAATAACAATGTTAATGAAAGACAAGCCTTGCAAAGTGAATACACAAAGGCATGTATAATAAAATATGGTAGGCATACCAATGAAGTGAAAAATATAATTAGTACAAATTGGAACATTTTGACAAGTGACTTGTCGATAAAAGATAAAGTAACTCTCAGACCACATTTTGTCTACAAGACTGGTAATAATCTAAAAAGAATTATTGAAATTAAATCCAATTATCAGCAGGAAAGGAAAACATTAAAAACGGGTACGAAAAAATGTGGCCAATGTAATTTTTGTCAATACATCCTAGACAAACCAAATACTAAACTAAAGAATAGTTTAAAAAGTAAGGTATGGTTTTGCAATGGCAATTGTTTAACTAAACATATAGTTTATCTGGGTGTTTGTCAAACCTGCATGAGTTACTATGTGGGAAAGACTGATCGCTGTTTAAAGAATAGAATTTATGACCACACCTATTGTATAAGGAAATGTGACATCAATAATGCCTTGTCAAGACACCTAATTAATAATCCACAATGTAAGGTGTTCAAATTTGGCATCTTGGAAGTGGTCATTCCAAACCCACGAGGTGGTAACATTAAAGCAGTAGTAGGGGAAAAGGAAATTAGATGGCAGATTCGGTTAGATGCAGCTACTCCTCCTGGCCTTAATGAGGTTATTCCTACAAAGCCACTTGTCAGGACTTAGTACAAATGTTCTGATATATTTCACTGGATGTTGTCATATATTTTCTCATTTTTATAGTTTAAAAGTACACAATTTTTTTTATATGTATGGGGTTGAATGTTACAAGTTTGTTTAAGGTTATGTCTGATAATTATAGAAAATACCGTCTTGGTTTGACAACATTTAGTACATTATTTGGATGAAATTGGTCATTTTATATATATATTATCAGGTAGGTAGTTAGGAGATAAACAAACAGTTGTTTATTGTGATCGGTGAGATATGCAGTGTGCAAGCAGATATTACCATTGTACACATTTCTGATATTTTATTCATTATAGTACACTGAATTTTTATGCATTCATGTTGTAACTTCATAAGTGTTTTTAAATAATGGCTTATATTACATATATTTTATTATTTTTTTTGTAATATAAATATCTTTGATATATGAGACTTGTAAATTGTATGGGTTTACATATTGTATAAAAATGTTTTACAGAAATTTTGTTATTAAGGTTTTGGCACATGGATTTTAAATTTAATTGATTAATTAACAACAAAAAAAGGCGGGTTTTTTTGTATATAAAGCAATGAACTTTACTATCTGTTGTTCTGATGAAGGCAGTATTACACTGAAGAAAGCGCTTAACTAATAAACTTGTTGTCTCCGGTCTGGTTTCCAGTTTCCTGGTGTGATTTACGCTAATTTCCTTTGGCGTTTTGCTTTGTTTTACATTTGGTTGGACACTGGGATCCTTTTCACTATATGCTTTGGTGAGACTTAATGTATTGTTTTGCAGATTTTAGCCATGCCTGGATGTTTTTCTGTGTGAGAAAAGGCCTGCATCTTCCAACTCTACCCCATTGCCCAAACATATGGAAAATACGGGAGACTGTTGTCGGATGTCGTACACAACCAGTAGTTGCCAGATATTCCTGCAACTCCTTCAGTGTTTCTCTAGGTTAGTTCTTTGCAACGTGACTATTGCCCCATATTTTCTCCACTTTTAGATGACTGTCTTCACTGATTTCCATGATATATCCAGTGCTGTGGGCAAGTTTGTGTACCCTTCTCCTGATACCTTTCAACAATGAGATCCCTTTGATGCTTTGTAAGCCCTCTGTGAACTATGTTTTTTTGCTGTAGAAGGCAACTGAGTAAATTCAGAAAAATCCTACTAGGACAGCTGAATGTTATTTCTGGTTAATCAAAGTCTATTTCATTGATGGTAGGTGTATACCCAAGATGACTGAATGCTGTAATTAAATCAAAAGGTGCTTCAACAAAGTATTAGTTTAAGGGTGTGCACACTTATGCAACCAGCTTATTGTACATTTTTTATTTTCCATATTTGTTCCCCTTACAGATTTGTTTGTCTTTCAATTGAATTGTACAGGTTATAGGTCACATTAAAGGTGGGAATAGTTTTGAAATGACTTATTGCGGTCTCATTTTTTTATATCACAAAAAACAGGCATTTTAACAGGGGTGTGTACACTTTTTATATCCTGTGTGTGTGTGTGTGTGTGTGTGTGTGTGTGTGTGTGTGTGTGTGTATGTGTATATATATATATATATATTTTTTTTTTTTTAATATAGTTAAAAAGACATTAAAAAATAAAAGTGGTAATGCTAATCATACAAGAGAGAGCACAAGGTAGCCAATAAGACATCTACAATAAGAATGCCAGAAGTAGGGAATATCATATAGAAGACAAAGGCATATTTTTTTATTCCATTACTGAAAACAGTTTCCTGGCCAAGTGATAGGCATCCTATGAAGTAAATGAAAGATTAAATTAAGTGGAGAATAAGATTAAAAATGAAGGGAAGAGACATAAAGAACACATCTACCACATAAACGACCTGCAATCCTACAGGGGTGCACAAGTGAGAGCAGTAATCACTGTTGCTGACGTCAGACACTATGAAGAGGAAAAGCAAATGTTATCTACACAGTAGATAGTGAATGGCACCCTTTCACAATCTAAGGCACAAAATGTTCATTAGTTCCTTTACAGGAGTAAAGATATGTTTTGGAGTTTGCTGAAACTAAGACTCTTATAAAAAAAGTAAACGAAACACACAAAAAACTTGTAAAAAATAAAAAATAAAAAGCACAGGTCACAAATCACGCCAGCCGAGGTAAAAAAAATATATCCTTTTACTTGTAAGCGCTTTCATGCACAATAGTATATGCACTTCTTCAGACAAATACACAAGTATAACAAGACACTTTATATAAGCCTTTGAATACCCAAGTGACTCATTTCATAAGTAATTATTCAATTTGTTAAAGGAAATTAATTGAAATGAGGGTTATCAAAAGCCAGCTTCAATTCTAAAAAAACATAGCCCTTATTTACGTTGCTAAACCTCCCAACTACCAATTTTTACTGTCACAATATACAACATAAAAATAAAACCAAATAATCACACAAAATAATACCATGTATATTGAAATCTTAAATGAAAATGTCTATATCTATTGTAGTTATTTCATTAATATTTCAAATAAATATATATAAATATATATGTATCTCTTTAAATCAAATATGCAATAAATAAATATAAATCTGCAATATTTTTAGATATTAATAACAGTTAGAACAATAAATATATGTATATATATAGTTGATAATGATGTGTATGTATTGAACATATAATCGCAAAAGGATGGCAATAAGCAAAATAACAATGAGAAAAATGCAAATGTAAACATTTGTTAGATATAAAAAACATTTCATCTGTTTAAGGCTTTCATGTTAAGTAGACATTTTATGGAACACATGTCATTGATTCCTGGAAAAGTGTAAGCATTTGTTTTTAGTTGCCAAAGAAGTTCGTGTTCCTGCAACTTTAAACACCATGCTCCCCCTCTAGGATTCCTTTGGACCTTCTCAACTACATTGAATAGAAAACTGTGTGAGTTGTTTTCTTTAACATGTTTAGCTAAGGCATTAGACAGATTTTGTTTAGATATAGCGTATAGGTGTTCATATATACGGGTCTTCAGTAAACGCTCTGTCTTTCCAAAGTAGTATGCAGCACAATCTTTACACTTAGCAAGATAAATAACTCCTTGACTTTCACAGTTATATTTGTCATTAATGTGGTACTTAATACCTCGAACCGTGAAAGTGGAGCCTGTTTGAATAAACTTGCAATATTTACAACAACCACACTTAAACATCCCTTTATTAGGCTTAAAAGTTTTTGAAGGGAATTCTAATAATTGTTTTATAGTTAATCCCTTCCTATATACTATGAGAGGTTTTGAACCTAATAGAGAATAAAGTTGTTTGTCTTGTATGATGCATTCCCAATTATGTTGTAGTATTCCTCGTATCTGCCCTGCATTTGAATTGAAATGAGTAAGGAAACTGACATTATAGCTGTTCATAATACTCTGGTTGTTTTGAATGTTGTCATCCACAGTATTTATGTTTAGTATTTCTGTGTTGTGAGCTATACCTCTAAAAATGGAACTAATAAGTCCATTTTTCCTTTTATTGTTTACCTCCCAATATACTGAACTAACTAGTTGATTTGGATATCCTCTATTGTTGAACATTTCACACAGTTTCCAACATTCCTCTTCGAATGCTTCATCTGTAGAACACATTCGAGAAGCACGGACGAATTGTCCTTTAACGACTCTCTTCTTTTGATGGAAGGGGTGGTTGCTGGTGAAATGTAAAAAAGAATTGCTATATGTAGATTTTCTAAATATTTTAGTAGTGAAAACATTGTTTATTGGGTCTTTTGTAATGTTAATATCCAAAAAAATTAATTGATGTATCACTTAGTTCATAAGTAAAATCCAAGAAGGAAGAAAAGGAATTCATTTCATCAATTAACTGTATGGCTTCTTCTGGGGAACCATTAAGTACCATAAGAATGTCATCTTGGTACCGTGTATACCACACCTTGGTTTTACAAAATAGATGGTGTGGAAAAAGAAATGTATGCTCCCAGAAGGCCATCACTACGTTGGCGAAACTGCCCCCGCATGGGGAGCCCATTGCAACCCCTGATTTTTGCAAAAATATATCCTTTTGAAACATAAAATAGTTGTTTTCTAAAACCAATTCTAAGATGGTAATTATCAAATCAACATCTTTGCCTGGGCAGTTTTTTAATAATAGGAAATCTCTGGCCCAGTCCAGCCCCGTATTTTGTGGAATGACCGTATATAGATTTTTAATGTCAGCTGTTAAAAAGATGTAATCAGCATTAAAGGGTATGTCGTTTAAATTCTGCAAGACATGCCAAGAATTCTTGCATATCTGGCTTTCAGTTTTAAGAAATGTTTTTAACTTGTCATCAACCCATTTGGCGCAAGGATATGTTATTGAGTTGCGTCCATCTATTATAGGTCTAAAAGGTGGTGCAGAGATGTTTTTATGAAGCTTCGGAACCCCGAACAAAACCGGGGTAAGGGGTGCCGGCATTGAAAAATAGTGGTACAACTCAAAAGTTATGTTCCCCTCTATAAACAAGTCACTTAAATAGTTCCTTATTTTTTGATAAGCTTGATTAAGCTCATTGAGGGAAACTTTCATATATTCTTTAGAAGATAGCAAGTCATACATTTTTTCAACATAATCTGCTTCATGCATTAAAACAGCTCCCCCACCCTTATCTGGCTTCATTACTTGTATCTCATGTACTTTTGCAAAAGTAATTAAATCAAGTTCATTTGTAGATAGTGATTTACTTGTTCTACTTTCATTGTACAAACCCCTTAAATGAATTTCAGTTATTTTTTCAAAAATCATTAGATTTTATCTAAAGGGGGATTAAAAACACTTGCTACATATTCATTAGATTGTTGAGTACCATCTTGTTCACCAAATAACATTTTCAAATTTAATTTACGCAGAAACAGTTTTAAATCGCAAAGGACTTTAGCAAGGTTAAACTTTGAAGGTAATACAAATGTAAATCCCTTAGCTAACAATTCAACAAAATCTGGACTTATTTCATAATCTGTAAAATTATATATTTTAAAGTCATTGCTCTTACTCATAAGAATTCTTGGAAGTGCGTTGTCAAACATCACCTCTTCCGTTTGTTGAATGTAAACTTGTTGTGGCCCTTGCGGTTCCAATTCGTTTTCTTCTGAGCGTTGGAATGACCACGCTGAAAACCCTGTTGATAATCTTGATTGTTAGTGTTCTGGTTTCTTTGTTGGTTTTGTTTCTTTTTATTATTACTGTTAATGCGCTCACTACGCCTAGGATGTTGGGGAAGTTGTTCATTGTGAGAAAGAACGCTATTGTCAGTTTCCAAGAAGGTATCCAAGTCGTCTTCTGCTGTAGGATGTGCGTCCATTCCTAATGTCGCACTAGGTTCGAATGTTAATACGGTAGTACCACGTTGGTTGTTAGTTGCGGGGGGGTCCGGGTAAGCAGCTCCTTTCTCATAGGCCAACTTATCTCTATAGATTTTCCTCTTCTTAGTTTCACTTATTTTGTAGATCAAGGCTGTTATACTTGAAAAGATCCTTATATAGTCATATTCATATCTAGGGAATTCAGGATCTGATTTTATGATTCTGTCTAAAGCCGATAATTTTTCTTTCAGTGTAGCCATTTGCTTAACATATTCATTGATTAATAGGTCCAAAAATTTGAAACCTTGCTGGTTGAAATGATCTATCAATTGTAGATGGAATTCAGATTGCTTAATTGTGCCAGATAAATATTTCCACTGACGTAGTCCCTTTGGCACAATCTTTAGTTTTAAACATTCGTGGAAATATAAAATTTCAACCTGCAACTTTTTAAACTTAAGCAAAGTTGAATCAAATTGCCTAAGGTTAGCGACTATGTTGCAAGACACATCTTGTAAGTTTGTTTCATTTATCGAACATCCATTGTTTGCTGAATTAAAGTTAATGTCAGGTGTATTAAAGAAATCTTCTAAGCCAGGCAAGTCATTGGAACGCGTTAAATTAATTTGTCCATTTGTAGATTCATTAACGCGTTCAACAGTTTGTGTTTTTTGGCGTCAACCCTGTCCAGGTGGTATACTACTTGTCGTAGTGCTGTCAGTACTGGCTATACTTGAAGAAGTAGTTGGAAAGATGCTGTCCGATTGGGACACGGGAATCGGTAAAGTTGAAAAAGTTGCCCCTGTTTTAGGGCGGACTACCGGTATACTGCTGGCACTTTTAATCACCACTTTAGACGCTAAATCTTCCACGCGTTGTGTGAGTTGTTGGATTAGTGCCGTCAAGTAACCGATAGCATCAGTGTCTTCATTGGTTCTATTGGGTGAAAGATTAGAACCAAACAAACCTTGCGACTGCGATTGTGAACCTCCGCTCCCTTCAGCCATGAGACTAGTAAACGAAACACACAAAAAACTTGTAAAAAATAAAAAGCACAGGTCACAAATCACGCCAGCCGAGGTAAAAAAAATATATCCTTTTACTTGTAAGCGCTTTCATGCACAATAGTATATGCACTTCTTCAGACAAATACACAAGTATAACAAGACACTTTATATAAGCCTTTGAATACCCAGGTGACTCATTTCATAAGTAATTATTCAATTTGTTAAAGGAAATTAATTGAAATGAGGGTTATCAAAAGCCAGCTTCAATTCTAAAAAAACATAGCCCTTATTTACGTTGCTAAACCTCCCAACTACCAGTTTTTACCGTCACAATATACAACATAAAAATAAAACCAAATAATCACACAAAATAATACCATGTATATTGAAATCTTAATTGAAAATGTCTATATCTATTGTAGTTATTTCATTAATATTTCAAATAAATATATCTAAATATATCTGGCCCATTTAATTTCCAAGGGAATATCTCCATGTTCCAAAGAAGTCATCCTATGACAGTAATCTTTGCCTGTCAGACCCATGAACAAATATAAAGTCACCTTTATTATGTACAAATACAAGCATTAACCAAAATAATTAAAGGTCGTAAATCCCCAACTATCGCAATACAATAGCACACATTTCCTTATAATTAGTAGCCTACTATCTGCTCTAAAGTGTCTCATGTCTCATTTTTTGAGCTATAACAGATCTGGTCTTATTTGATTTTGTATTTATCTCAAGCCAATGATTCTTCAAAAACCTGTACCAGGGATCTAAATCTGTAATGACAAAAACAAGAGTTCCTGGAGGGATAGCTTCCTAACTCAGTGTATGCCTAGCCTTTGGAATAAGTTACCACCATAGGTTAAGCAAAGTACTGCATAGTCTACCTTTAATGCTACTGTTGATGATAGGATGAGATGGCACAAACTTACACTACAGTTACCATATACATCGCATCACAATTTGGGAGGTGAGTGCTATTAAGTGCTCGTAAAGGCCTAGTACTCTTCTTACGTTACTTTATTAAGTCAACAAAACAGTTTTTTATAAGTATAAGATAACACATTTTAACTATGCTGTGAGCTTTCTAGCTGAAGTTCTTTGGATGTATTGCATAATTTGCACATTTGTTCCACATTATTAGAGGTGTTGCTTCACATTTTGGCAATAGAAAGTTGAAAGCTATGTTACTAACCTTAGAAAAGGAATTTAAGTGCCAGAGATATATTTTTCACCTTGTAAAGAGACTGTTAACATC
>NC_056736.1:1674159-1746659 GCF_019279795.1 Protopterus annectens | reverse complement strand
TTTTACTGTTTTACTGCATTAATGTGTGCCTTTTTTGACTGTGTTTACTGTTTGTGCCTGCTTATTACCTGCACTTGTTTTGCACTAAAATATTTCTTAGTTAGCATAGACTAGATCCAGACTTGCTGAATCTAGCCTGTTTTTCATATATTTGAGCTCCGATCCAGCCATCACACATTAAGTAGGGCTACTCTGCACCCGTGTGGCAGAAAAGTGTGGATATAGCCTTGTCTGAGCTGGGGATTCCTGGAGGAAAGATCATTGTGTGGTTTGTACTTAAGAATGACCAGCTACTATGGACAGTCAGTTTCAAAACATTTCTCCAACCAGCCTAATTGATATGGGCATCGTGAGATAGTGTTGTAATTGCCTCATAGATACTGAGAATCACTTGCTCCTAAAACAAACAAATACAATATGGGAGAGATGTAACCATACCATGAAATTAGAATCAGTCCTCTCACATAGCAATAAACAAGACATCAAACAGGTTATCAGCACATACACCTCTCCACTCACACAAGATAAGGCCAAGACACATAAACCCACATACTCAGAGGTGTTCACTAAGAGCCTCCCCAAAGAACAGAGACATCCCAAGCACAAGCAACCTACACATACTGGTACATGAACAAAATTTACCACTACACTTAACAACACACATACCAGTGTCTCAAAAATTAAGCCCTTAAGGCAAAACACCTCAAAACCTAATGTCTTTGTTATAGGCGTCTCTCATCAGGATAGGCAAGGAGAAAGTCATGGTCAACTGCCTGTCAGGTGCCAGGATCTGACAAATCACTCAAGTCACTCAGCAACAGTTACTGTTGTGACTCTGTCATATTTCATGCTGGAGTGAATGTCTTGAGATATACCTCTCTGGACTATATAAAGAGAGGCATGACTGAACTCTCAGATTATGTGTCCAGGCAGGTATGTCCCTAGCCCTAAGCAGCATTCTACCTTCACCTAGGATGATGCCACAATACAGACAAAAAATATTGATTTCAATAATTGGCTTAGCTTCTGGTGTCACTCCAGGGGGATCCAGTAGATGGCAGTCTGGGAAGACATGGTTAACAGACCACGCTGCTTTGCCAGAAATGGCCTTCACCTGTCTCCTCAAGGCTTTCAGATACTGGCAGAGATGTTTGCCTCCCCTATAGTGCCTTTTTTAGCCAATGTCAGAACATTTTTAGCCAATGTCAGAACAACAGAATTTCTGAAATCCACTAGAGACAAACTAAAGGTCATGTTGGTTAATTTTAGGAGCCTAAACAGTAAACTGCACTCCCTGGAAGCACTCCTCACCTTGGAAGATGCCAGCATCTGTGTAGTCACTGAGACTTGGTTCAAGGCCACATTCAGCACGTTGGCCATACAAGGCTACAATACCCTTCACATGTTCAGACCTCAAAATGAGAGTGAAAGAGCCAAAGGTGGAGGTATATCTATTTTCATTAAATCCAAATACAATTCGAGACTGGTAAAATGGTACAACTCTCTTGAACCACTGCAGGTCCAAATAACTATTGGCAAAATACTCTAGTACATCATCACTAGCTACAGGTCCCACACCATGAACCAAGTAAAGTACACCGCCTACCTGGACATGATGGAATTGCTCAGTATACAGCCAAACACCTTGGTCATGGAAGATTTCAATTATCCTTCAATTGATTGGGTGACTTACATGAGCAGAAACAGAATCGCTCTGAGGTTCCTGGATTTTGTTAAATCAAATGTCCTGGAACAGTTGGTGTGCACCCCCACAAGGGGTTCAAATGTTCTAGACCTAGTTCTCACCAACATGGGGAGGTCACTGCACTATGCCCTTTGTGTTGCTCTCCCTGGTAAGGTCAGACCATGAATCAGTCTCATCTGAAATAAAAATCAGACCTAACACCCCCACAGGAGCAAAAAAAAAAAACCTAAAAAATGTCTTCAAATTAAACTATAACCTACTAAGCAATGGAATAAAAAGTTTCAAAGCCCCTGTTAACACAGCCAACAATGACCCCTATGCAGTAGAATACACAAATGCCCTATATAGCCACTTACACAAATGTATTGACTCAACTGTACCAAGCCAGGACTAAAACCAGGTCTTCCTGAAAAAAACAAGCCACACTGGTAGTCTGTAAGTATAAATATATTGTATAACAGAAGAAAAAACTGATATCTAAGATCAAGAGGGAGCTTACTCAACAGTGGCAGAATACTGTCCACAGCGTGAATAAGCAAATCAATATCTTGTAAAGTCCACTAAGGCTAGTTATGAGACTAAATTAGCATCCCTAGCTAAACACAACCATAAGGCATTCTTTAGCTATGTCTGAAACCTCAAAGGGAATGCCCAGCTGTGTGCCAAACTTATAGTGGAAAGTGCCTCTCACACTGAACCTGAGGAAATTGCTAACCTGCTAGCTGACAGATTTGGTAATAACTTTACCCTCCCATCCTCATCAGCCATACCCCAAAGCATTCCTGACACTAGTCCTCTTCTGAGTATTTCCAAGGAACAGGTCATACACACTCTTCAAGGCCAAAAACACAATTTCTACGAGACCAGATAATATCCCAGGTTGCTTACTAAACAAGCTAAAACAAGACCTAGCATAACCAACTGGCACTCTCTTTAACCATATCCTGAGCACTGGCTTTGATCTGGCAGAGTGGAAAACAGCAACATTAATCCTCTTACACAAAGGGGGTCCATCGACAGACCCAAGAAACTATTGGCTCATAGTCAGCCTTATCTGCAAGGTCATGCAAAGAAATATCAAGGACCTCATCAATGAGGACACAGGAGACCTTCAAATTCTTGACCCAACCCAGTTTGGTTTCATCACGAGTAGATCTTGCATATTGAACCTGGTGGACTTTTTTTGAGAATGTCACCAAAACCCTGGATGAGGGCAAAGTAGTATATATTGCCTATCTTGATTTAGCCAAGGCTTTTGGCATAACTCACCACTCAGGTATCATTGAGAATCTCTCCCAGCTGGAGATTAATCCATATGTCACTAGATGGGCAACCAACTGAGTCACCGACAGAACACACACTGTCAAAGTAGGGGAGTCCATTTCCACCAGTAGACCAGTTACCAGTGGGGCAATACATGGATCTGTGCTGGGCCCTCTGCTGTTTGGAATCTATTTCTCTGAGGTCCAGATGAAATTAGATAGCCTGTTGCTTATCAGGTTTGCAGATGATTGCAAACTGGGCACAGTCATTGAGTCCCCCAAAGATGTAAACATATTACAGAAGGGGCTGATGCAGACACATGATTGGTCACAAAGTCACAGACTAAAGCAAAATGCAAAAAAAAAAAGCCTCATTATCCCCTTTGGCAAAGAAGTAGACCCTGCTAATTATGTTATCCATAGCACCCCTCTATGCTTACACCTGGTGGTGCAAGACTTGGGAACGCAGGTTGATAACCATCCAAATTTTGATCACATGCATCCATAGTGATCATAGTGATAAGGAAAGCTTTTTATATTGCGTATCTCATAAATAAGGGCATCACATCCAAGATTAAGGAGGTTATAAATCCTCTTTACTTGACCCTTATCAGACCACTGATTGAGTATAATGTTCCCTTCTGTATGTATCTCACTAGACACCTGCAGTAACTGGAGATACCACATAGGTATTTAACCAAGAGAATCCAGGGCCTTCAAAATGTGACTTATATGAAAATACTGAAAGCCCTGTCACTGTGCTCTGTATCACACAGGCTGCTGAGAGCAGCCTGTGCCTAGCTTTAAGAGCAGTTACTGATTCTACCCTAAAGGAAATGCTGCATATCCATAAATCAAATGTGACAATAGTCACTCACTCCAGGGATCTCCACCTAGTCTGTGACATTAACAAAAGATGTTGGTATGACAGATATATCTTTCTGACATTGCCATGCCTCTGGAATAAGCTCCCACTTCACATGAAGCAGAGCTCCTTAATGACCCTATACAAGCACAACTTGACAATTGTATGGGTGACTGTAAATTCACCAGGGGGTGGCACCTATGTCCCTCATGGACAGGGTAGTCAGTGCTGATCATAGAATCGCTCTGCTAACAATGGCCATTTAACTATGGTCAGTAAGGGTACACAGGTTTTTACATGGCTAGGCTTGTAAAGGCTCTAGGGCCATTAGCCTAGTAAGCTCTTATTAACTTATGAACCTATGAACTAGTGTGCACATGGAGGCAGAGATGGCTGTTGTGCATGATACCACCATACTGCACATGACTGTGATCATGGTATAATCGCTGCTCTGTACATTCTCATATATACCCTGCAGTGCTCTTACCATTTCTAGCTGACACTCTGTGGCAGTAATCTGCACCTCAACAGGCAGACGAGGCTTTTTTCTGAGTCTGGTGCTATCAGTTACATGTGTCTTCAGTTGCCACCCCTTTTCAGCAAACACTAATGTCGAGCTATATGAGGTTCCCTCTGTACTGCTTGCAATGCAATGCCCTGGAGCAGTTGAATCTGTGAGGCTGTGTCACTGACTGCAGAATTATGTACCTGCTCTGTGGTGTTTATTCTTGCCAGCAAACTTACCCACCCTGTGTCCTCAGGCAGTGTCATATAACAGTTAAGGCATCATTAGCAGTAGCTATTCTGCTCTCAACATCTGCCTGCTGTGCTGGCACAGTGGAACTGCTAGTTTCTGCTTCAGACCCTCTGAAGGAGTAATGGATGACACGATTAATGAGATCTTTAACCACAGTAACAACCATACTTCTCAATGGTCTAGATTTTCACAAAATGTCCAGATTTTTGCTTCATATTTTTGGTCTGTTTCTCATAAAATTGTGTTTTTCTGGAAAACCATTAGCAAATCACTGAGGACTGAAATCAGAAAATAAGGGCAGACATTTGAGTTAGACTTAATACCCTTCAGAAAATACATGCTAATGAAAAACATGTTATTATATCAACTTTTTAAGTTTGTAAGAGCAATATTTAAAAGTGTTCCTATTTTTGGGCTTTTATCCCTTCATTATTTATGGCTTTGCTGAGATTTATTGGTCTAAGAGGTTGAGAGGTATGGATAAGTTGGGGATGAGCACATTCACCTTGCAAACTCTGAACACTTTCCTGCATGACAGAAATGGGGGTGGTGGAGTGCCATTTTTGATAAGAAATGTCATGATTTATATGTACACATTTATCCTCCACTGAATTTTCAAGTATGAGATTTTGACATCTGGTTTGTGATAACCATCCTGACTGGATGATTGTGACTGCTGTTGTGATCTATAAATGCTGGTGACCACACCACCTCTGATTGTGTCTGTGGTGCACTCATTGGTGTCATAATCATCTCCCCATATAGAAAAAAGGTACTCCTCATCAGCTTAAGGGCAACTGTGTTGTGCCTAGCCTTTGAATTGGCAAAGCTCACCATATCTGTGGTCCTCTTTTTGCACTGTGTCAATGTGCAGTTTCTCTTCCAACTGCATTTTTATCAAGAAGCACTCGAGTCCATGGCTTAGCTCTCTCTTCTTGTTTTGACCTCTCTTTGCCAAAAAGGTGTTTGCCATATGCCTTGAGATCCACCGTGAAGATGTGGATCTATTCAGGGTTGAAGTTGTTTCTTCTTTGTCTATTTCCCTGCTGCTGCTGCATCATGTTGTCACCTGAAAAGCATTTTTATGCCCCTACTGAAACTGGAGTTACACAAATGAAACCAACTAATTAGTCCAGCAACAGAGAAGTGAAAACATCATTCAAACAGAATATATGACTACAGAGTCATAATTTTGACACAAGTTCAATGCCAAAGCATACCAGCATTATCATAATAAAACAGCACATGACTTTTATTCCACTTCTTAGACCTATGTTCCTTGCAAAGATGTACATACCCGCATTAACAAAATGAATGAAGACAGGACTTTCAGTCATGATACCTCAGTTCAGTGCAATAGTATACTAGCAGACGACGTCAGTAAATCAATAAAGTAAAGTAGACCCCCACATCTGCCAATTAATTAGGTTATGGTCAAAGCTTTTGACACAATTCCCCACTCAGATATAAAAAAAACACTAAATAAATTGGAAGCAACTCCTGTGTCACCCCATGGATTGCAATCTGACTCACATATGCAGATAATCAAAATAGAGGAAGTTGCCTCCACAAAGAGACCAGTCACCAGTGGAGTCCCCTAGAGTTCTGTACTGTTTTTTTTTCCTGTTTGGCATCTACTTTTCTGAAGTAAAAGCCAATACCAAAAGGGCGGTGGTTGACTAAGTTTACAGGTGGAGCAGTAAGTGAATCCTCAAACAACTTGGCCAGCTTTCAGGCAGTCTCAAATAAATAATTCATGCCAAATTTATGTACTGAAACTTAATGCCAAAAAATGCATTATTGTATTCTTTGGGAAGAATTCATCCTCAGGGAGCTACAACATTGAAAATATGCTCCTAAGAGTTGACCTAGTTATTTGGGATTTGGGAACTCAAATGGGCAGTGACCTAATTTTTGACCAGCATGTGTCTATTGTTGTAAGAAAGTCCATCTATACCGCACAGCTTATAAACAAAGCGATTATGTGTAGATCAAGGGATGTCATTGTTCATTATTTACTCAACCCTCATTAGGCCAGTCATTGAATATAATACCCATTTCGGCACATATCTTGTCTAGACGCATTCAACAGCTGGAATGCTCACAAAGGTACCTTACTATAAGGATGCAAGACCTAAACAATATATCTTGCATGGAATGACTCAAAGCCTTGTCACTATCCAACAGACTGCTAAGAGGTGACCGGTGTCTGGCATAAAAGTCATCTTCCAAACCATTACTGATGGATTTACTCCACATCAGCAAGTAAAATGGCATCACAAATATTCAGTCTAAAGATCTAAACCTCTTCTGTAACATCACCAAATAGAGTTGGAGAGATAGGTATATTTCGTAAATGACACTGCTGTTGCAGGACAGACTACCCATCCACATAAAACAAAGTTCATCCCTTTTCATATTCAAGCACAAACTCGATCTATGGATGGGAGCAGAAAATTTATGCCAAGACTGCCATCTGTACTAGTAATGGCCAGAGGCATCTCCTAAATGATTTAGTCTTTGCATGGATCCATTCAAATTATATATGGTATGATCCTAGTTGTTGTCATTTTGGTAATATATAAGGTGTTAATTTATGAGAACTAGATCAATTCTAAGAGAAAAAGTGAAGAGCAGACTTTGTGGAGCCGAGAATGGCTTAAACCCAATTAAGCAGTGTTGCCCGATGCTGCGCTATGTGCAAAATCGCGCAAAGCCGTGCTAAAGCGGGTTTTATACAGGGGGCTTGAAAGAGCTAGAAATTGGCCCAAAACGACCAATAGACTACCAGATTCTTGTGCTGGGAACACTCCTACAGGGATAGATAGGCTGCCCTAAGCTCCCCACTGCCACTGGTGAACAAAGAAGCCTCCCTTTATCCAAGAAAGGAAATGGGCAACACAGAAACTTTCCAAAAGTCCAGAATACAGCAAAGCCTGTATTTGGACTACTCTAGGTCAGGATAGACAGGAAACAAGGATAATTTTTTTGTTTTTTTTCTTTTTTGCAACAAACAGCAGGAAAATGCAATAAATATGTAACACAGGCTAGCGCACTTGAGTGTGTAGCCTCAACAGGTAAATGCAACAAATAGGACAAACTTTAAATTTCAAGCACAAAAGTGCGCTAAAGCTAGCTTTAAAGCAGGGGGATAGAAGAGATAGGAAATGGCCCAAAACGGCCAATAAGCTACAGGTCAATGGGCTGGAACCACTCCTCAAGGGACAGATAGGCTGCTCAGAGCTCCCCACTCTCACTGGTGAACAAAGAAGCTTCCCCTATCCAAATAAGGATATGGGCAACACAGGAACTATGACACAGCCCAGAGATCAACAATACCTGAAGACTGGACTATTCTAGTTCAGTAAAGGCGGGAAAGAAGGATTTTTTTTTTTTTTTTTTTTTTTTTTTTACAGATTAGCAGAAATTAGGTACAGAAACACAGTAAATGCTTTAATTTGGCTAGCACACTCGAGTGTGTAGCCTACCAGTTAAACTAAGCAAAAAACAAACTTTAAAACTGCAAAAAACTCAGAAATACAGACAGGAATGCAATAAAACAACTTTGCAGAGCTTATTTAGTTAAAGAAACAGAGAAGTGTATATATATATATATATATATATATATATATATATATATATGTATATATACTGAAAAGCAGCTAAAACACACAAACACTTCAGATGCAGTGCAACCTAGAGCACTTGAGTTGTAGCAATATTAAGGAAATTAGAGTTATAATAAATGCTCTGAAATATACTCTCTATATATATTTTTTTCTTTTTTCCCTTTTTTTTTGAAAGGGAAAAGGGAGAAACAGAAGGCCTTATCAAATGTTCTCTCTTTATTAGGTAGAATGAGCTAATGACACTAGACTGGGAGGAGTGTCACAGATCAGATTTACAGTAGGGGCGGGCAACTGCAAAGCCACCAAGTATAAGAGCAAGACAACAACTGGGAGGGAGGGGACAGACGGTAAGCACTACAGAAAACAAATGAAAGTTTTTAAACAGATAATGATTTGTAAAGATACAGAATGCTTTTAACTGCAGACAAATCAGTTACTTGTGCAGATTTATTAATAGCAATAAAATACACTCAAAGACTAAAAAGCAGACAATAAAAGTGCTATATATTAATTGTAAGAAACAATAATCTGTATAAATAATCGAAAAAAAGCAGGATACTTATATATCTCAGCTAACTGTTGCGGTCAACAACTCTCTTCCACTCTGCTCAGTGTGTATAGACAGAAACCCTATCAAAGTTAGGGCTTAAATACCAGAAGAACAAGTTTTTTTTTTTATTTTTTACAAGAAGACAAAAGAACCAGCCCCAACTCAGCAGACAATTAACACAATCTAGCCAAGTTAAAGAAAGGCTTCACCTAAAAACAATAGCCTACAGACAGTAAGCACTACAGAAAACAAATGAAAGTTTTTAAACAGATAAAGATTTGTAAAGATACATAATGCTTTTAACTGCAGACAAATCAGTTATTTGTGCAGATTTGTTAATAGCAATAAAATACACACGAAGACTAAAAATCAGACAATAAAAGTGCTATATATTAATTGATAGAAACAATAATCTGAATAAATAATCGAAAAAAAGCAGGATGCTTATATATCTCAGCTAACTGTTGCGGTCAACAACTCTCATCCACTCTGCTCAGTGTGTAGTTCTCGTAATAAACACCCTATTCCTACTCTAAAGCCTGGCACTTGCTCACTAAAGCAATTATATAAGTCAGCACTAAAAAATTAAAAGCACTACACCCTCACAAACTCCCCTTGATTACCTTGTTCCCCATTGGCCCTTTTTTCAATTATAAAGGAATTCCCAATACTATTCTAGCATGTCCAAAGGTCAGTGGTCAATCTCCCCTCCGGTCCAGCTGGTGAATCTGGGAATCTTGAGGCAATGTTACAACTGCCTCATGTATGCAGACAACCCTCTCCTCCTCCCAACAAATTCCAACACATGTGAGAGATGCAAACATATAGCCAAACTGGAGGCTAAGCTCTCTCAACTCAGTACTGGCGTAACCAGTCAGGATAAGAAGGAAATCACACTCACTACAATTCCAGTCTCACATAGACCTACCACGACAGCAAACCAAACACATAATCACACAAAAACATACTCGGAGGCTCTAAATAAAGATCTGCCTAAGCAGCAGAGACCTCCAAAGCAGACACCCAAGCAACCGCTCAACAAAACAAAACACGTGCAACACATAGCTCACAAAGCCAGTGTGCTGAACAGTCACAGCCCTTAAGGCTAATCAGCACACCTCATACACTTGTAATAAGTGACTCTATTATCAGGCACACTGATGTCCCGCTCACCAGGCTGAACAAGGAGAAGGTCACGGTGAGCTGCCTGTCGGGCGCTAGGATCTGCCACATAACACAAGCACTCAGGTCAATCCAAGGCAAATACAAATATGACTCAGTCATTGTCCATGCTGGTGTGAATGACCTGAGACGTACCTCCCTGGACTACATGAAAAGAGACATAGAGGAGCTCTGTGAGCATGTAGCCCAGGCTGGTATGACCCTGACCTTGAGTAGCATCTTACCCTCACCAAGAATGATGCCACAATATGAAGACAAGATGATCAATTTCAACAATTGGCTTAAGTATTGGTGTCATTCAAAGGGGATCCAATGCCTGTCAGCCTGGGATGACATGCTCGACAAGCCATGATGCTTCGCTAGGGACGGCTTGCATCTGTCACCCCTGGACTTTCGGATATTGGCAAAGGCTCTTGCCTCCCCCATAGTGCCTTTTTTAGGCAAGGCTCAAAAGACAAACCCACCTCCATAGGTATCACAAGGGATAAGAAACTAAGAGTAATGCTACTCAATGTCAGAAGTCTAAACCTCAAGATGCACGTACTCGATACTCTCCTTAGCATGGAGAACATCGATATCTGCGCAGTAACAGAAACCTGGCTCAAGGCTCCCGAGAGCACCCCAGCACTACCAGGTTATACCTCATACCATATTTTTTGGCCCCAAAACTTGGACTGAACCACAAAATAAAGGGGAGTATCAATATTCGTCAAAGATACCCACACCTCCAGGTTGGTGGCACAGCACGAAGCATCAGAGACTATCCATGTGCAACTAACAGTGGGTAAAACTGCCTTCCAGTTTATAGCCTTCTACAGACCACCCTCCCAAACCCAGGAACCCCACTCGGCCTTCCTGAGAACACTGGAAAATATGAAGGTCTCTCCAAACACCATTATATTGGGCGACTTCAACTACCCAAACATAGACTGGGAGCATTACTCTAGCTCCAACACCCTAGCCCAAAGGTTCCTAGAATTTATAAACTCAAATGCTATGGAACAACTTGTTACCACTCCCACAAGAGGTGAAAACATACTGGACCTGATCATCACCAACATGGGGACTCTATGCTCCAGACCAGAAGTGTATCCCTCACTGGTAAGATCAGACCATAAACTAATCTCACTAGATATTCACATCCCGACCCCAGCCCCTGCCCAGAAAACCACAGTGAAAAACTTCTCTAAAGCAAATTTCACACTCATCAAAACCGAGGCGGAATCCTTCAAAGCCCCTGGGCCTGTGGAAAATACGGCCCAGACCACAGAATCCTTTATAAACGCATTCTATGAACACCTTCAGGAATGCATGGATCATGCAATCCCAAACAAAACCATGACCCAATCCTCCAAAGGCAGGCGTCCTGTCTGGTGGACCCCAGCCATAAACAAACTATACAATAGAAGGAGGAAGCTACTACATGATAGGGCAAAATCCCAAAAAGGGAAGGCATCTCTGATCAGTATTAGCAAAAAACTATGGGCACTCATAAAATCGTCTAAGGCCAGCTTCGAGAGAAACATTGAACAGGACACTAAGGATAATCACAAGGCTTTCTTTAGTTATGTTAGGAACCTTGGTGGGAATTCCCAGATATGCTCAGAATTAGTCCAAAATGACAAAAAATACACCAAACCCACAAACATTGCCAACATCCTAGCTGACAGGTTCAGCACAAACTTCTCCCCCCCTTCCCACCAAAAGGGCAAATATCTATTCCAGTAGAGTGCTGCCCCCCTGACATCTCAGATGCTGAGGTAAGAGCCGCCCTCTCCAAAGCAAAAAACACAGCATCAATGGGACCAGATGGTGTCCTGAGCTGCATCCTACATGAACTCCAAGAAGAACTAAACCCAAACATAAAACTACTGTTCAATCTCAGCCTTACTACAGGATATGTACCTAAAGAGTGGCGTACAGCAACAGTGGTCCCTCTTCACAAAGGTGGTTCCTCAACGGATACTGGAAACTATCGCCCCATAAGCCTGACTAGCTTGGTCTGCAAAGCTATGGAAAGAATCATCATGGACCTCATAAATAAAGATATCGGGGACCTACAGACACTGGATCCTACCCAGTTTGGCTATGTTACGGGCAGATCCTGCCTCTTAAGCCTGGTCAATTTCTTTGAAACAGTCACCAAGGCCATTGACGAGGGGAAGGTGGTCCACACAGCCTACCTGGACCTCACAAAAGCCTTCAATACAATACCCCACTCGGGCAAGATAGATAAGCTCACCAGCTTAAATATAAACCCCTATGTCACTAGATGGGTTGCAAACTGGCTCAAGGACAGAACCCGCATGGTTAGAATTGCTGGAGCGATGTCAGACTCCAAACCAGTTACAAGTGGCATCCCACAAGGCTCAGTCCTCGGACTTCTCTTGTTCGGTATATATTTCTTGGAGGTACAGACCAACACAGAAGGACTGTGGTTGACCAAGTTTGTAGATGACTGCAAACTGGGCGCCATAATCGACTCTCCAGCTGACACAAGCATCCTACAAAAGGGCCTCATAGAAACAGATAACTGGTGCCAGAGCCATGGCCTCAAGCTAAACACCAAAAAGTGTATATTCATCCCCTTCAGCAAAAACAAAATGCCCACAATTACCACATATATGGTAATCCATTAAGTACAGAAGAAGTAATTAGGGACCTGGGGACCCAAGTTGATAGCAATCTCTCATTCGACAACCACGTGGCCAAAGTGGTTAGAAAAACATTTTATATAGCCCACCTAATCATGAAGGGATTCACATCTAGATCAGGGGAGGTCATCGTGCCTCTTTACTCATCACTCATCAGGCCCATAATTGAGTACAATGCCCCTTTTGGGATGTACCTTACCAGACACCTGCAGCAACTGGAAAGACCCCAAAAGTACCTCACCAAGAGGATCAAAGGGCTCAAACAGATGCCATATGCTGCCCGGTTAAAGAAATTCCAGCTCTACTCAGTGGCATACCGCCTGCTCAGAGGCGATCTGTGCCTGACGTATAAAGCCATGTCCAATTCGGAATTAATGGACATGTTGCACCTCAGAAAATCCAAATCCCATCGAGCTACGCGCTCAAGAGACTTGAACCTCAGCACTGAAATAAATAGGACATGCTGGAGGGACAGATTCATAACCCAGAGGCTCCCTTCACTCTGGAATAAAATTCCAGTCCAGGTTAGGCAGAGTCCCTCACTGACTCTCTTCAAGAGGAATCTTGATGAGTGGATGGGAGATCGTAGATTTACTCTGGGTATCACTTCTGTGTCACTGTTAGACAGAGGCACAGTATACTAACCTTGAAAAAGGGCATAGCAAAATTCATTTTAAAATGGGTGGCGAAAGCCAAACACACTTGCTAGGCTTGTAAATGCCCTAGGGCAGATAGCCTAGTATGAACCTATGAACCTATGAATGTGTAAAATCAGTCTATAACCAAATGGGATAGGTTATTTTGAGCATAAAAAAGCAAAACTGGCTAAGCTTAAAATAGCCTGCAAGGACAGCTAGCCCAGTACTTACCTGTGAAAATATAAAATGCAGTGCAATTTTTTTTTACTACTAGAATCAGGCTTTATGAATGACTGGAAGCAAAGCTGTAATTCAGTGTGATTGTACAATCATTTATAATTTATATGTTGGTCGTGTATTTATCACAACATGAAATGCACACTGTTAAACTGTACAATGTTTTCTACCCTGAAGTTTTCTGTAAACATAATCAATGGTAAGTTTTCCACATCATCTATACATCTGTAAAAAGATAACACCAAGCACATCCCCACTCGTGTTATTCAAGTCAATAAGCAAACCAGCAGATCTATTGCAGCCTACTTTAAAAAAATATCATTCCTCGTCAATATTCCTAACTGAACTGATTTTGCCTAATTTTTCATTGAATTTAATTTAAACATATTTGATACCTTGTTTTTTGTTTATTTATTGCTTTGCCATATCATTTGTTGACAAGCTTGTCTATTCAAAGTTAAAAAGGGTGTCTCTAATGCTATTTGTGTGAATTGTTGGCCCATTTACACACTTACACAAATGGCACTCAGCCAAGCTGAAATTTATGAATCACAGCTTAACACCTTGGTGTATCTCTTGTTATAGGTGCAACTGCACTCAGCTTCTCTTGGATGAGCTGTGCTCTGAGGCACTGAGTGCAAGAACTTGATAGTTCCTAGCATTTCTCAACCAAGGTATACCTTTATGAACTTTACCTGGTATGTTAGAAGTTAAGCAGAAGCATACCCTACTTTAATCTTGTTGTACCCATTAAACCATACCACCCCATTGTCACTATCAGCCCTTGCATCAACAGGAACAATAAATAAAATGAAAACACATTATTAATGAAATGATTTGCCAAATTAAAAATTACTGCATCATAAAATATTCTAACCAGCACAACCTGTAAGGCCTTGCTGCTATAACATCTTAAGTTAATATCAAAATGACATTTTGTCAGTCTTGACAATACATTCCTGTGCCTACCAAAGAAACTAGTGAAAGACGTGCCTAGTCATTGGAATGCTAATGGATTTCCTTTCCCTTAGCCAAAGATGTTATAACTGAAAAATAAAGGTAGAATACTATCTGACTGCTTCAGTGTGATCAGTAAACCGCCCTTGACACTGCTGCCACTTTCAAATGTACTACCCTTATATGGCTGCATTGGTCAGGCATGCTGTTGTTGCACCTCATAGGGTGTGGTTCACACTCTCTTATGCCCTGTCTGCCATTTATATATTTTATTTTATTTTTGTAATGGCACTTTGTTGGACGACAGCAGCTGTAAAAGGCCCAGGGTTGAGCCCCAAACTGGTCTGAGAAGGAGACCAAGATCCTTCTATACCCACTGCAGAAATTATACTTGCAGAAGCTGGTACAGGCAGCAGCTGTACAAAATAAAAGAAGGTAGACATCTAGCAGGAGTTGGTGGACAACGTGTTACCAAAAAGTGGGATCCCCCACTCCAGCTAGCAGTATTGGCACATGTATGATGACATGCAGTAACAGATAGGGAGCCATCTGACCCAGAGGAAATTGCAGGTTCAGGTGATAAGGCCAGAGTTCTGTAGTAAACATTTTTTCCTTTTCTCTTTAATTCTCTGTATTTAATAGGGAACTAAATATGCAAGGATAACAACATTTTTCTATGCATCCATGTATAAGTACTTTAAGTATACATGTTTGCAAACATTTAAGTATATACATGTGTGTGTGTATCTATCTATCTATATCTATATATATCTATATATATCTATATATATATATATATATATATATATATATATATATATATATATATATATATATATATATATATATCTCTATATCTATATATATATATATCTGTATCCCTTTCTACTTTACTAAAAAAAAAACACTTTGTTAGAATCTACCATTATTAGAATCTTCTTGTGTTCTGACTGAGTGTGCTTCTCAAACAATCTGGAAATACACAGCTGATAAGTATATTTTTGGCACTTTTTAACTGTTCAGAGTTGATTAAAACCATAATTGAATTCAGTTCAGAATACCATTTGAATAAATTGAATTTATTTAAACTGTATTTGTTTTAATATTGCTACAACTCAATGTTCTAGCTTGTACTGCATTTGAATTGTTTTAAAAAAGTTATAAGCTTGTTTTCTGCCTTTCCTTTAACTAATCTAGCCCAGATACAGATTTGTTGTATCCAGGACTATTTGTAAGCTTCTGACTCCCCCCAAGCCTTTCTGTGTTGGAGGGAAGCCTTCTAGCTTATCAGTGGGAGTGGTAAGCACTAGGTCACCTATCTACCACAAGTGGAGTGGTTTCTGGTACAGAAATTGTAGTTTATTGGCCGTTTGGGCATTTTTTCCATCTCTTTCAACTTTCTGGTTTAAAAGCCTGCATTTGCACTTGTTTCCCACCTTTCCTGTGACTAGTGTAGTCCAGATACAGATTTGCTGTATTCACGACTGTTTGTAAGCATCTGAGTGGTGCCAAAATGTCTGCTCTTCATTTTTTCCCTTAGATCTGCTAGTTCTCTCCTCTCCTGCACTTTTACTAGCTTATTAGCATAGCACTTTACCAGACTTCTTGTAGCAATCATTGTAGCACACAAAAGTGCTACCAGCACTAAACAGTCTACAAGGAACAGCTCCAGTACTTATTATTAATGGCCACCCCTTCAGGCATGGCTAAAGTTCAGTTCTCTGTGCTTTCTACTATTAACCTGCTTAACTTGGGCATCCTGAGGCAATGTAGCAACTGCCTCATGTACACTGACAACCCTCTCCTCTTACCTCCCAACAGTCAGACTTGCGAGAGATGCACTTATATATCCAAATTGGAAGCCATGCACTCTCCAGCCAAGACCGGAATAGCTGGTCAAGAGGAGAAGGTCTACACTTGCACCACATCACATGGACCACATAGCTCTCCAGAACACATACCAGCAATGCCTTTACATAAAAACACAAACCACATACCCACCTTTGCAGAGGTTCTCAATAAAAGTCTTTCTAATCAGCAGAGGCATCCAAGGCAGAAATGCATTCGACCACCACAACACAACACTAATCACGACACACATAACTCTCCTAAACAGAGTGACACTCAGCCAAAGTCCCTAAGGTAAAACAGCATGCCCAACAAACTAGTCATAGGTGACTTGATAGTAAGACACACTGATGTCCCACTCACTAGGTTGAATAAGGAGAAAGTAACAGGCAGCTGCCTGTCAGGTGCCAGGATCCACTACATAATGCATGCACTTAGGTCCTTCAACAACAAGTAGAAATATGACTCTGTCATTGTACATGTGGGTGTGAATGACCTGAGACATACCTCCTGGACTACATGAAAAGAGACATGGAGGAGCTCTCAGATTATTTAGCCCAGGTGGGTTTGATCCTAGCCGTGAGCAGCATCCTACCATCACCCAGAATGATACCACAGTACAAGTAGAAAATGATTGATTTCAACAATTGGCTAAGTTTCTGGCATCATCCCAGGGGGATCCAGTATCTGTCTGCCTGGGATGACTTGATTGACAGACTTCGATGCCCTTACAAAGATGGCCTGCATCTGTCACCCCTAGGCTTCCAGATACTGGCCAAGGCTCTTGCTACCCCTATAGTGTCTTTTTTGGCTGTGTTCAAAAGACCAAATTACCACCATAACATCTACAAACAAATGCAATCTGAGGGTCATGCTGCTCAATGCTAGAAGTCTAAATCTAAAAATACACTCTTTAAAAGCACTCCTTAAAATGGATAACATCGACGTTTATGCTGTAACAGAGACCTGGTTCAAAGCTTCAGAAAGCACCCCTGCACTACCAGCCTATAACTCATTCCACACCTTTCGGCCCCAGAACTTGGACCAAAGCTCCAAAGTCAGTGGTGTTTCCATATTCATAAAGGATGTACACACCTCCAGACTGTAGCCCAATATAACGCACTAGAGATACTTCAGGTGCAGCTAACATTGGGTAAGACAGAAATTCAGGTCGTAGCCCGCTATAGGTCCCAAACCATGTCCCAAAACTCACATTCCATGTTCCTAAGCACGCCGGAGAATATTAGGGTCCAACCTAATACTCTCATACTGGGTGGCTTCAACTACCCCTCCATTAACTGGGAAAACTACGCATGTACCAATACACGTGCCCAATGTTTCCAGTAATTCATTAGTTCCAATGCCTTAGACCAGCTCATTCTTACCCCCACTAGAGGTAGCAACATCCTTGACCTGGTCATTACTAACATGGGCGACTGTTGCTCTACACCAATGGTCAACTCCTCCATGGTTAGATCCAACCACAGACTAATCACATTGGAAATCCACATCCCCCACCCCCACCCCCACAAAGGTAACCATCATGAAAATCTTCTCCAAAGCTAACTTTGGGCTCCTAAAAACAGAGGTGGCTAACTTCACAGCACCCATGCAAATGGAGAATAATCGCATTACTGCCAAACCATACACCAATGCACTATGCGAACACGTACAGAAATGCATGGAGCTCACCAAACCCAATAGAACCAAGATGCTCTCCTCCAAAAAAAGGAAGCCAGTCTGGTCATTCCCTGCCAAAAACAAACTCTACAACAGAAAGAAGAAACTGATGTGGCATAAGATGAAGTCTCAAGACTGGAAAAACTCCCTTATCAGCCTCCACAAAAAGTTGAGATCCCTCATCAAACCCTCTAAAGCTAGCTATGAAAACAGAATTGCAGCAGATAGTAAAGACAACCAGAAGGCCTTTTATAGTTATGTAAAGAATCTCCATGGCAATACTCAGATTTGCTCTGAGCTACTGCACAATGGTATCTCCTATACCGAGCCAACAGATATTACCAATATACTGACCGACAGATTCAGTGCCAAATTTACCCCTCTCTCCCCCCAAAGAACTAATCACAATACCAGTAGACTGCCAAGCACCCAGTATTACTGTTGCACAGGTTAAAACAGCACTGTCCAAGGCCAAGAATACAGCTTCAATGGGACCTGACAATATCCCTGTCTGTGTTCTACATGAACTACAGAGTGAACTGGCACCACACCTGTGTGCCCTTTTCAATCACAACCTCACCTCATGCTTTGTCCCTACCAAATGCCGCACTGCTACAGTCATCCCTCTCCACAAAAGAGAAGTGACTACAGCCCCTAAGAACTACCGCCGTATTAGCCTGATGAGTCTGATATGCAAAGTATGGAATGCATCATCATGGACCTAATAAGCAAAGATATAGGGAATCTCCAAACTCTGGATCCCACACAGTTTGGTTTTGTGAAGTGTAGATCATGCCTGCTCAACCTGGTCGACATCTTTGAGTCAGCCACCAGAGCTTTGGATGAAGCAAAGGTGGTTCATACCTTGATCTGGCCAAAGCCTTTGATATCATTCCCCACTCAGAAATCATAGAGAAACTCATTAAGCTAGGCATCAACCCCTATATCACTAGGTGGGTTGCAGTCTCACAGATAGAACCCACAATGTGAAAGTAGCTGACTCCAAGTCAGACTGCCAACCAGTCACAAATAGAGTCCCACAGGGTTTGGTCTTGAGTCCTCTCCTGTTTGGTATCTACTTCTCTGAAGTCTAGGCCAACATGAAGGGACTCTGGCTGACAAAGTTCACAGATGATTGCAAATTGGGAGCTATTACTAACACCCCGAGTGATGTTGAAATCCTGCAGAAAGGCCTCACTGAGACCAACGACTTGTGTCAGAACTATGGCCATAAGCTCAATGCCAAAAAATACATTGTCATCCCCTTTGGGAAAAACTCAGCTCCTATGAATTGCAAAATCAGTGGTAGCCCACTGAACACAAAAGGCATTATAAGAAATCTGGGAACACAGGTTGACAGCAACCTCTCTTTTGACCACCACATTGCCAATGTGGTCAGAAAGTCCTTCTATGTGGCACATCTCATTACTAAGGGATTTACATCCAGGAAGAAAGAGGTCATTGTCTCCCTCTACTATTCCCTCATTTGGCATGTACCTCACTAGACACCTGCAACAAGTGGAGAGGATGCAAAAGTATCTCACAAAGATGATCCTAGGCCTTAAACAGTTGTCCTATATGGACAGACTCAAAAAATTCCAAATATTCTCTGTCTCATATCACCTTCTTAGAGACGATCTCTGCTTGACTTACAAAGCCATGTCTGACCCAGCACCATTAGAAATGTTACATCTAAAGACATCTCAATCCCTCTGCACCACATGCTCTAGACACCTCAACCTCATTACCACAATCAAAAGAACATGCTGGAGGGACAGGTTCATAACCCAGAGACTGCCCATGTTCTGGAACAGACTTCCCATACATGTCCAAAAGAGCACCTCACTGGCCCTCTTCAAGATAAACCTTGATGAATGGATGGGAAATAGAAAATTCACCCCAGGGATCACTCCAGTGGCTCTACTTGACAGAGGCACTGGGAACTAATGTCGGGTGGCAAAATGCCAGGGTAATCCTATGATCTAGGCTTGTAAAGGTTCTAGGGCCATTAGCCTAGTACACACCTATGAACCTAAGAACCTATATGTATATCTATATAAAAAGAGAAAGATAGATATATAGATATGTATGTATGTATCTATATTTATATATATCTTCTTCTTTTGGCTGATCCCATTAGGAGTCACCACTGTGGATCATCTGTTTTCATTTCTTCCTGTCCTCTGCATCTTGCTCGGTCACACCAACCACCTGCATGTCCTCTCTCACCACATCCATAAACCTTATCTTAGGCCTTCCTCTTTTCCTGTTACCTGGCAGCATCATTCTTAGCATCTTTTTCCCAATATACTCTGCATTCCTCCTCTGCACATGTCCAAACCAATGTAATCTTGCCACTCTGGCTTTGTCTCCAAACCTTCCAACTTGGGCTGACCCTCTAATGTACTTATTCCTAATCCTGTCCACCCTCATCACACCCAGTGCAAATCTTAACATCTTTAACTCTGCCATGTCCAGCTCTGACTCCTGCCTTTTTGTCAATGCCACTGTCTCCAACCCATATGACATAGCTGGTCTCACTACCCTCTTGTAGACCTTCCCTTTCACACTTACTGGTACTCGTCTGTCACAAATCACTCCTGATACTCTTCTCCACCCAGTCCATCCTGCCTGTACTCTCTTCTTCACCTCTCTTCCACACTCACCGTTACTCTGAACTATTGACCCCAAGTATTTAAACCCATCCACCTTCTCCACCTCTACTCCCTGCATCCTCACCATTCCTCTATCCTCCCTCTCATTCACACACATATATTCTGTCTTAGTCCTGCTGACCTTCATTCCTCTTCTCTCTTGAGCATATCTCCACTGCTCCAGGGACTCCTCCACTTGTTCACTATTCTCACTACAGATCACAATGTCATCTGCAAACATAGTCCACGGGGACTCCTGTATGATCTTGTCTGTCAACCTGTCCATCACCATTGCAATTAAGAAAGGGCTCAGAGCTGATCCTTGATGTAATCCCATCTCCACCTTAAATGCATCTGTCACTCCCACCGCAGACCCACTGTCACACTACCCTCATACATGTCCTGTACCACTCTTACATACTTCTCTGACACTCCTGACTTCCTCATACAAAACAACAACTCCTCTCTAGGCACCCTGTGATATGCTTTCTCTAAGTCCACAAAGACACAATGCAACTCCTTCTGACCTTCTCTGTACTTCTCCATTAACACTCTCAGGGCAAACACCTCATCTGTAGTGCTCTTTCCTGGCATGAAACCATACTGCAGATCAATAATAATCACCTCCCTTCTTAACCTAGGTTCCACTACTCTTTCCCATAACTTCATGCTGTGACTGATCAATTTAATCCCTCTGTAGTTGCTACAGCTCTGCACATCACCCTTATTCTTAAAAAAACTGTACCAAAACACTTTTGCTCCATTTCTCAGGCATCCTCTCACTTTCCAAGATTTCATTAAACAATCTAGTTAAAAATTCCACTGCCATTTCACTTAAACACCTCCATGCTTCCACAGGTATGTCATCTGGAACAACAGCCTTTCCATTCTTCATCTCTTCATAGCTATCCTTACTTCCTCCTTGCTAATCCACTTTACTTTGTGATTCACTATCTGCACATCATCCAACCTTCTCTCCCTCTCATTCTCTTCATTCATCAGCCCCTCAAAGTAGTCTTTCCATCTGCTCAACACAGTCTCTTCGCTTGCGAGTACATTTCCCTCATTATCCTTTATCACCCTTACCTGCTGCACATCTTTACTAGCTTGGTCCCTCTGTCTAGTCAATTGGTACAAGTCCTTTTCTCCCTCCTTAGTGTCCAAACTTTCATACAACTCTTCATATGCCTTATCCTTAGCTTTTGCCACCTCTCTCTTTGCCATGCACCGCATCTCCTTATACTCCTGTCTACTTTCTTCATCTCTCTGACAATCCCACGTCTTCTTCGCCAACCTCTTTCTCTGTATACTCTCCTGTACTTCCTCATTCCACCACCAGGTCTGCTTGTCCTCCTTCCGCTTTACAAATGTCACATCAAGCACCTTTCTAGCCATCTCCCTTACCAGCTCTGCTGTAGTTACCCAGCTATTCCGTAACTCTTCACTGCCACCCAGTGCCTGTCTTAAGTCTTCCCTGAACTCTACCCCACAATTACTCTTTTTCAGTTTCCACCATTTAATCCTTGGTGCTGACCTCACACTCCTCCTCCTCATCTTAATCACCAATGTCATCCTACAAACCACCATCCCATGCTGCCTAACTACACTTTCCCCTGCTACCACTTTGCAGTCTCCAATCTACTTCAGACTGGCCCTTCTACATAAGATATAATCCACCTGTGTGCATCTTCCTCCACTCTTGTATGTCACCCTATGCCCCTCGCTCTTGTTAAAATATGTATTCACCACAGCCATATCCATCCTTTTCGCAAAATCCATTACCATCTGACATTCTGCATTCCTTTGCTCAATAGCTTACCTACCCATCACTTCCTCATCCCCTCTGTTCTCTTCACCAACATGCCCATTGAAATCTGCTCCAATCACCACTCTCTCGCCCTTGGGTACAGTCATCACCACTTCATCCAACTCACTCCAAAATGCTTCTTTCTCATCCATCGCACACCCAACTTGTGGAGCATATGCACTAACAACATTCATCATTACACCATCAGTTTTCAGCTTCATAAACATCACTCTATCCAACACTCTTTTCACCTCCAAAAACTCTTAGCAAGCTGTTCCTTCAGGATAACCCCTACGCCATTTCTCCTCCCATCCACACCATGATAAAACAATTTGAACCCACCTCCAATACACCTAGTCTTGCTCCCCTTCCATCTGGTCTTTTGCACACACAATATACCAACCTTCTTCTGTCCATCATATCAGCTAGCTCTCTCCCTATACCAGTCATACTGCCAACATTCAAAGTTATGACCCTAACTACCACAGTGCTAGCTTTTACCTACCTTCGGGCATGCCTTTCCCTCTTTTCCTCCTTCGGCCAAATTTCTGCCAGCACCCTGTTGGCCAACAGTACTGGCAGATTCATTGGTACATGTTGATTTTACTTTGGTTGACAATATAAATGGCCAATGTATACGTGAGAGGGGCAGTCCCCTGTATAGGGTACATGTCCTTTCCCTGTGAGTGGGCAATCTCAGAGTTAGAATATATAATTAGCAGGGGTTATGTGGGTACAGGGGAAGTTATCACACCCCTCACAAAAAACTCTGTTCTATTTTTGCATGTTTTTAGCATTACTGATGTACTTCTGCTCATGTAACTGTGTCAACATTAGCCAAGTTGACAGTTATGTAGATTGACTACTGTTAGAATATCCATGTGTATCTATCTATCTATCTATCTATCTATCTATCTATCTATCTATCTATCTAGATCTATATCTATCAATATAATATACACACACACACACACACACACACACACACACATATATATATATATATATATATATATATATATATATATATAAGTGTGATGTGCTGGTTCTTTAAGCAAACCCTTACAGGTTTTAGAAGCCTGAATGAAACCATTGTTATCCATTTTTTTTGTTTCAGAGGAAAATGATACACCACGGTTCTTGGCCTAATTGGAGGACATTTTTATAGACCCAAATACCTATATGGTTTCTTTAGCTGCTAGTACTGCACTATATACTTCAATAACTCATAAATATGGTTTGAAGGCAGTAATATATTATTTAGAAGTTGCACAGATAATATTCTGAAGATTTTTCCACATTTTTGTAAAATTGTTAGATCTAGTATTGACCAAAAATGTCTTTTTTTATTCAGTCAATTGTTATCTACAACTGAAGGGTACCACTATTAGAGGGGCTACATTTGTTCCTATATATGCTAACATCTTTATGGGGCATTTTAATTTACAATCTATTTATAATTTAACATTAAATGTTTTGGGGGACATTTATGACTGTTGTGTACTTTGGAAGGGCAGTATTCAAGAACTATGTGAATTTGTTTGGTATTTAATTAATAACATGGTAATACAATTCACTTATTCTGCTGATTTATTTGTTAGCCAGTTTTTATGTGTACAAATAACTAAGCTTACTGAAAGCTCAGTGTATGCATCTTTTTGTAAGAAGACTGTCCATAAAGATGATTCTAATGGCTACCAGCTATCACTATGGACGTGTAGTGAAAAACAGTCCTTATGTGCAATTTTTAAGACTTTGGCACATTTGTAAGAATGAAGTAGAAAATGAAAAAAAAAACTGATTTAATGTTTAAGCAATTTAAGGTGAAAAAATATGATACAAAATTGTTGGAATAAAATACTATGAAAGTGAATACTTTAGATTGAGCAGAGCTCTTAATATATGAAACAGATGTTTGTTGTTACAACATGAAACAGATAATAAGAGAAAAACAAAACAGGTCAGATTTGTGACCATATATGGCAGCAACATTTTTATGGCTAAGAATATTTTAAATAAACATTTTGATATCTTGACAGCTGACCACTTTTTGTGGGAGTATTTTAGAAGATAACTCTTAGATAACATACAGAAGAGGACTGACAATTATTCAGTTCCTTTCCTGGTTATAAACAAACTGATGGTTCTGTTAGAACTTTAGTTAGTACTATTAATGTCAGTTTCCCTTGTGGAACTGCAAACAATGTCATAAGATCTGCAATGTTAAATATTTTTCTTCAGTTCATACATTGAGAAATTATGATACAAGGTATTTATTAATTTGTAACAGTGAGTGGCTGGTTTATATGGCTGTACGCATGTGGCGCTTTTTATCTGGGACAAACTTCACTCATTTGGAAATAGTGAATTTATGTCTATATGAGTGACATCAACTTTAAGAGGGAAAGAAGTGCCCTATTTAAACATTTAATGAAACATAATGGAGTTGTATTTACCTCTATTGGTATCAGTAAGGCTGTGGGTAGAGCTTTTACTACTAAAACTCAAAGACATAAAAACCTTGATTTTATTGAACAAAAATTGATTATTAACTGTGGGCTAATAGTGTACTCTGGTTTAAATGAATCATTTTCTATATGAATTGACTTCAGTGGTTCTATTACCAAGAGATAAGGACTTGGGGATAAAAGTGAGCAGGAGTTGTAAGCTAGAAATTCATGTTTCAGTGGCTGTTAAGACTTAGGTTGTTGTCAGATGTACATGTGAGTGTGGAGGCATCTGTGTACTGTATTAAGGAGGCCTGTTGTATGGATATGTGGAGGGTGTTGGTGAGAATCTTAAAGAGGAGGGGACTGAGGATAGAACCTTGTGGTATATCAGTGGTGACTGGGAGGTATGGAGAGAGGATGGAGAGGCATTTTATTGTCTTATACCTATTGGACAGGTAGCTTTTGAACCATAGAGGAGTGAGCTGAGGGAGACCTAAAAGGAACATTTAAAGTTTGTTGTGACAAATTATGTTAAAGGCTTTAGACAAGTCCAGAAATAAGGAGGAGACAAATTTGCTGTTATCTCTACCTTTACTGTTAGCATCTATATAGGTTAGAAGTGCAGTGTTGGCACCATTGGAAGAACAGAAGCCATGTGGTATGGAAGATAGGAGTTTTTGTTCCTGCAGGAGATAGTTTAATTGTTGTTTTTGAATACATTTCTCAAATATTTTGGATAGGGGTATAAGACTGCTATATGTTAGTCATGCTGTTGAATTTCCTCCTTTGTGAAAAGAGATAATATGTAATGTTTTCCAGAGAAAGGGAATGTGGAATTCCTGGGCTGACCTACTTATATAAGGACTGAGACAGGACATGCAATGCTATCAGCTGCTATTTTAAGGTACTCGCTCAGAGGGTCATTAGCGGAAGTAGAGTATGCTTTGAGTTTGCTTAAGAAAAGTTTCATACAAGATGTGGGTAGAGGCATGAAGGTGAAAGTGAATGTGGTGATATGTGCCTTTTGGGTAGTGTTAATATTAGATGTTGGGGAATCTTGGTTAGAGATGCTATAATATCTATGAAATAAAAGCTGAACTGTTTTGCAGTTTTGAGTTGTGAGTTATTATGAGAGGGGTGAGGATTGAAGATTCAGCCGTTATGTCCAGAATTTTTTTTTAAGTCCGTGTTCACTATTATTTTAAAAGTTGTTATAGTATAGTTTTTTGCCTTCATTCATTTGCTTTTTAGTATGATTGAGAAGCATTAAGGTGTTTTATATTTTTTGCCATTCTTTCTATGTTTTTTTCTATCCTACATTAGCATTCTACTCTTTTTGGATAGACATATTGCATTATTTGTTTTTAATATCTTCCTTCTAGGAGGTGTAAGGCTATTACGATATTCAAGCTGTATTGAACTCATTTACTGCATCATCTAAGCAGAAGATTTTTAAGAATTTCCAGTTAATAGATGATAAACATTTCTGGATTAAACTTGAACAGGATACATGTTGTTTTATAAGCATGCTGTTTAAGTGGATGTGTGAGATGTCTGGCTGCATAGACTGTGAGATGATCGACCGGATCACACCTGTTGGCTAGGATCTGATATTAGTATCCAGGCTAATAGGCAATTTGATGTCTTGCTATGATATGTGGAGCTATTAAGCTGCGTGAAACCACATAGGTTCATATTAGATTTATTCACATCACCTAGTAGCATTTTTTCTTGTGGAATTATTCAAAGTAGGGTTTATTCCAATCATTTTTAGCATTTAATGGTGGAAACACAATTTGAAAATTCAGCATTGAAAAAGCCAGTTTTAAGGCAAAACCATGCTCTGTTGCTGTTGATGGTTCTGATATTAATAGAGTGTTTTATATTTATTTATTTTGCATGCTGGAAGAATTTAATTTTTTTTTGGAAATTCTCTCTCTCTCTTTCTCTCTCTCTCTATATATATATATATATATATATAAAATATATATATATATATACAGATACACACATACATACATATATGCTTTTACACACACACACACACACACACACACACACACACACACATATAGATATACATACCCCATATGTGTATATGGCTAAATAGATGTGTGTGTCTGTGTGTTTGTGTGTGTGTGTGTGTGTGTGTGTGTGTGTGTGTGTGTGTGTGTGTGTGTGTGTGTGTGTGTGTATCTGTGTGACTTACAACTTATTCTACCATCATATCTATCGATATGTATGTGTGTGTGTATGTATGTATGTATGTATAGATATATATATATATATATATATATATATATATATATATATATATATATATATATATGTACATAGATAAGAAGCTATAGCTATGGATATATATATATATATATATATATATATATATATATATATATATATACACATACATATAAATGTGTACGTGGATCAGAATGCAGTGCTCAGTGGTTTCCAGAAATTGTGTTTTATGTTCTACTGTTGCAGTAAATGCTTGTATTTGAAAAGCATACCATTTTTTTCTAGAATTGTTGATGCATGTACAAGATGGCCGACCAGAGCTACTCACCACACCTTAGGCAGTGTGAGGGTGGTTAACAAAGCAGCAAATTAATGATTTATTCATGCAAGTTCTTGTAGGTTGAACTGCTGAAATCATTTCAGCACAAAATACAAATTCTCTACCTTCAGCTTAATTTTGCAGCTACTACTGTGGTAAATGCAGTTGAGCTCGACAGAATACACAGTATATTGTGCTACAAAGGTAAACAGCTGCATGTTAAACTTGGCAGCCTGTAACAAAATGTACATTTGTCATTAAGAGCAATGCAGCAGTAGGCTACACTTATCCATCTACCACCAGACAGTCTGGTACCTTTCAATGTATCAAATCAGAGTAGCTTATTAAAGCTTGCAACGTTTTCTTGTAGAAAGCAAAATAATAAAACACAGAAATGGAAACAAAAATATGGCAGTGTATAAACAGATCAGTCAAGGCCTACTCTATTATTTATTTAATCATCAAAGCCAATGTATCACATCTGATAGAAAAATGATCTCAGCACTTGTTCAGAAAAAAAAAATCATCTGCTTTTACTGTACTTGTGTTTCTACCTACTTTATTTTACTTTTGCATCATCTTAAAAGTACTCAATTGTATTGTATTTATTACTGCTTGGTGTAACTCATTCTAAGCCTTTTTATTTTAAACACTTGGGCTTCGGACCAGTTGTTTTGCACTGAGAGGGTTTGTGGTCTGCACTGTAGTGGCAGAACAGGTAGCTTACATCCTTCTAGGTTGGGAACTGCTGATTGAGGGCTCAGTGTCTGTTATTCTAAAAGTGTATTAATTCTGGTTTATGCACTTGGGCTTTCAGGCCAGTTATTTTACATTAAGAGGGTTCGTGGTCTGCACTCTTGTGGGAGGAGAGGCTGGACTCTGCCCTTCTGAGCTGGGAATTTCTGGTTAAAGGCTTATAGTGGATGCATATCTGAACTGTTTCTTACTGAAGTTGGTGTGCCTTGTTTGCTGTGGCATAGACTGGATTCGGGTCTGCTGGATCTAGCTTTGTTTGTGTAACTTGAGCACTAATCCAGGCATTCTCTAAAGTATTCAATTGTATTTATTACTGCTTGGTAGTAACTTGATTAAAGTGTAGCTATCATTCTAAGTTTTTTGGATTAAGAACTTGGGCTTCAGACCAGTTGTTTTACATTAGGAAGGTTTGTGGCATGCACTGTGGTGGCAGGACAGGTAGCTTTCATCCTTCTAAGTTGGGAACTGCTGATTGAGAGCCTAGTGTCTGTTATTCTTAAAGTGTATTAGTTCTGGTTTAAGCACTTGGGCTTCAGGCCAGTTATTTTACATTAAGAAGGTTTGTGGTCTGCACTCTTGTGGGAGAAGAGGCTGGACTCTGCCCTTCTGAGCTGGGAATTTCTGGTTGAAGGTTTATAGTGCCTGAATATTTGAACTGTATCTTACTGAAATTGGTACACCTTGTTTGCTGTAGCATAGACTAGATCCAGGCCTGCTGAATCTAGCTTTGTTTATATGCTTGTTGTTTGTTGTTATTTCCCTGGAACGCTAATTCCACCTAATACGCGGCTTCTCAGCGCTTCTGTGGATCACTAGTGATATCTGCATTGCTTACTGTACTTATTTCCTTGTTTCACTTGAAAGAAAGTTACTGTTTGTTGTTTTTGCATTTAAGTTACCTGTAACACATTGCAAAGTTACCTGTCCCTTGCTCACTAAAGCAATTATGTAAGTCAGCACTAAAAATTAAAAGCACTACACCCTCACTCCCCACTGGCCCTTGTTTTCAATTATAAAGGAATTCCCAATATTATTCTAGCATGTCCAAAGGTCAGTTGTCAATCTCCTCTCTGGTCCAGCTGGTGAATCTGGGAATCTTGAGGCAATGTTACATCTGCCTCATGTACACAGACAACCCTCTCCTCCTCCCAACAAATTCCAACACATGTGAGAGATGCAACCATATAGCCAAACTGGAGGCTAAGCTCTCTCAACTCAGTACTGGCATAACCAGTCAGGAGGAGAAGGAAACCACACTCACTACAATTCCAGTCTCACATAGACCTACCACGACAGCAAACCAAACACATAATCACACAAAAACATACTCGGAGGCTCTAAATAAAAATCTGCCTAAGCAGCAGAGACCTCCAAAGCAGACATCCAAGCAACCACTACCCCAAAACAAAACACGTGCAACACATATCTTACAAAGCCAGTGTGCCAAACAGTCACAGCCCTTAAGACTAAACAACACACCTGATACACATGTAATAGGTGACTCTATCGTCAGGCACACTGACGTCCCGCTCACCAGGCTGAACAAGGAGAGGGTCATGGTGAGCAGCCTGTCGGGCGCTAGGATCCGCCACATAACACAAGCACTCAGGTCACTCCAAGGCAAGTACAAATATGACTCAGTCATTGTCCATGCTGGTGTGAATGACCTGAGACGTACCTCCCTGGACTACATGAAAAGAGACAGAGGAGATCTCTGAGCATGTAGCCCAGGCCGGTATGACCCTGACCTTGAGTAGCATCTTACCCTCACCAAGAATGGTGCCACAATATGAAGACAAGATGATCAATTTCAACAATTGGCTTAATTACTGGTGTCATTCAAAGGGGATCCAATGCCTGTCACCTTGGGATGATATGCTCGACAAGCCACGATGCTTCGCTAGGGACGGCTTGCACCTGTCACCCCTGGGCTTTCGGATATTGGCAAAGGCTCTTGCTACTCCCATAGTGCCTTTTTTAGGCAAGGCTCAAAAGACAAACCCACTTCCATAGGTATCACAAGGGATAAGAAACTAAGAGTAATGCTACTCAACGCCAGAAGTCTAAACCTCAAGATGCATGCACTCAAAACTCTCCTTAGCATGGAGAACATCGATATCTGTGCAGTAACAGAAACCTGGTTCAGGGCTCCCGAGAGCACCCCAGCACTACCAGGTTATACCTCATACAATGCTTTTCGGCCTCAAAACTTGGACCGAACGACAAAAGGAGGGGGAGTATCGATATTCATCAAAGATACCCACACCTCCAGGTTGGTGGCAAAGCAAGGAAGCATCAGAGACTATCCATGTGCAACTAACAGTGGGTAAAACTGCCTTCCAGTTTATAGCCTGCTACAGACAACCCTCCCAAACCCAGCAACCCCACTCGGCCTTCCTGAGAACACTGGAAAATGCATGGATCATGCGATCCCAAATAAAACCAAGATCCAATCCTCCAAAGGCAGACGTCCTGTCTGGTGGACCCCAGCCATAAACAAACTATACAATAGAAGGAGGAAGCTACTAAATGATAGAGCAAAATCCCAAAAAGGGAAGGCATCACTGATCAGTATTAGCAAAAAACTACGGGCACTCATAAAATTGTCTAAGGCCAGCTTCCAGAGAAAAATTGCACAGGACACTAAGGATAATCACAAGGCTTTATTTAGTTATGTTAGGAACCAGGGTGGTAATTCCCAGATATGCTCAGAATTAGTCCAAAATGACAAAAAATACACTGAACCCACAGACATTGCCAACATCCTAGCTGATAGGTTCAGCGCAACCCCCCCCCCCTCCAAAAGGGCAAATATCTATCCCAGCAGAGTGCTGACCCCCTGATATCTCAGATGTTCAGGTAAGAGCCGCCCTCTCCAAAGCAGAAAACACAGCATCAATGGGACCAGACGGTGTCCCGGGCTGCGTCCTACATGAAATCCAAGAAGAGCTAAACCCAAACATAAAACTACTGTTCAATCTCAGCCTTACTACAGGATATGTGCCCAAAGAGTGGCGTACAGCAACAGTGGTCCCTCTCCATAAAGGTGGTGCCTCAACGGATCCTGGAAACTATCGCCCCATAAGCATGACTAGCTTGGTCTGCAAAGCTATGGAAAGGATCATCATGGACCTCATAAATCAAGATATTGGGGACCTACAGACACTGGATCCTACCCAGATCGGCTTTGTTAAGGGCAGATCCTGCCTCTTAAACCTGGATGATTTCTTTGAAACAGTCACCAAGGCCATTGACGTGGGGAAGGTGGTCCACACAGCCTACCTGGACCTTGCAAAAGCCTTCGATACAATACCCCACTCGGGCATTATAGATAAGCTCACCAGCTTAAATATAAACCCCTATGTCACTAGATGGATTGCAAACTGGGTCAAGGACAGAACCCACACGGTTAGAATTGCTGGAGCCATGTCAGACTCCAAACCAGTTACAAATGTTGTTCCACAAGGCTCGGTCCTGGGACCTCTCTTGTTCGGTATATATTTCTCAGAGGTACAGGCCAACATGGAAGGACTGTGGCTGACCAAGTTCGCAGATGACTGCAAACTGGGCGCCGTAATCGACTTTCCAGCCAACACAAGCATCCTCCAAAAGGGCCTCATAGAAACAGACAACTGGTGCCAGAGCCATGGCCTCAAGCTAAATGCCAAAAAGTGTATAGTCATCCCCTTTGGCAAAAACAAAGTGCCCACAAATTACCACATAGGTGGTACTCCATTAAGTACAGATAGCAATCTCTCATTTGACAACCACGTGGTCAAAGTGGATAGAAAAACATTTTATATAGCCCACCTAATCATGAAGGAATTCACATCTAGATCAGGGGAGGTCATCGTGCCTCTTTGCTCATCCCTCATCAGGCCCATAATTGAGTACAATGCCCCTTTTGGGATGTACCTTACCAGACACCTGCAGCAACTGGAAAGACCCCAAAAGTACCTCGCCAAGAGGATCAAAGTGCTCAGACAGATGCCATATGCTGCCCGGTTAAAGAAACTCCAGCTCTACTCAGTGGCATACTGCCTGTTCAGAGGCGATCTGTGCCTGACGTATAAAGCCATGTCCAACCCGGAATTAATGGACATGCTGCACCTCAGAAAATCCAAATTCCATCGAGCTACGCGCTCGAGATACTTGAACCTCAGCACTGAAATAAATAGGACATGCTGGAGGGACAGATTCATAACCCAGAGGCTCCCTTCACTCTGGAATAAAATCCCAGTCCAGGTTAGGCAGAGTCCTTCATTGACTCTCTTCAAGAGGAATCTTGATGAGTGGATGGGAGATCGTAGGTTTACCCCGGGTATCACTTTTGTGTCTCTGTTAGACAGAGGCACAGTATACTAACCTCGAAAAAGGGCATAGCAAAATAAATTTAAAATGGGTGGCAAAAGCCAAACACATTCTGGCTAGGCTTATAAATGCTCTAGGGCAGATAGCCTAGTATGAACCTATGAACCTAAAACTGTGTTACACAAACTAAACGTATTTTACTTACTGGTATATCACAAGTAAACAAATATACATTCCTTTTATTGTTCTTATACTTTCTATAGATGAGAAAGAGATGTCTTATAATATAGTCAGTGCTGAAGCTGTAAAGGTTAACTGAAGGTGCTCATGATTATGAAAAAAATATAACTTTTTATTAAATCATTATAAAGGAGACAGCCATGTGCTCTGTGTTCCTTTCTGTGGCAAATAAAGGAAGTTAGTGTGTCACTGACACATAAAATATAATCAGGATAGAAGTACAGAAACAATTCCATACCAATAAGTAACCTTTGCTGCACAGTCAATAGCAGTACAATTTGGCAGCATTATAAGTCAGTGTAAAATGTAGTACTGTTAAGTGTATAATCTCTGCTTACTAAATGCTTAATAAACGAACAAAATTCCATTAACAACAAATTATGAGTGCACTTATTGACTCTCTTCTCCTTCCTGCCTTTCTTTTTTAATTTATTTATGTATTATTTTTCATTTATTGTTTCCTTTCCCTCTTTCTTATGTTTCATTTTCCACAGGTCCATCAGAAATCCCAGGGAAAGCCTGAACACATGGCTTCCAAGTTAGAGAAAGTTTATTTTAATCTCCCTCTGCCTGCAGTGCCATCCTCTGAGGGTGTGGACAGTGGACAGTGGCTACATACCTTAGTATGGGACAGCTTGGAAAGCCATGAAGTGAGTGACCTTTGGGGCCTGGATGAAAATGCGATTGTTTGGGTAGTGGAATGGCAATAATGGCACATGCAAGACTTCTTCCAGTGGGTACAGGGCTTGTTGTCCCAGATGGCTCTGACCACCATGCCACCAGAGGCCATCACCTCAATATCATCAGGGTCCATGAATGCAGGTCCATACCACAGTGGGAATATTTGAGATTTTCTGGACTGTTATGAAAATTGCTTCAACACAACTTTACCCTCCTTTCTTTCTAATCATCTATCATACATTCTCTAATCTCTTCCTCATCTTCTTTCTTATATAAAAACATTTAAAATAGGGCCACCAAAACATATCGCTCCTCTCCAACTGCCTTATGCACAATTCGCTTCATGTGTTTCTTCTCTGTGTCCCTTGTCTCCTGTCTTCACATTTCCATCTGTCCTATCTTCTCCTTTACCATCTTAAAAGATTCAGTCAGGGTATTCACTTTTTGATACATCAATATTTACTACATAACTCCAGTATCATTTCTTAAAATTCATTCCACATAGCAACTCTGAGTGCAGCTTGGCCTAAGTACTCACAATCAGTTCTTGTTTGCTTGTACAGTCTCACACTAAGCCCTGACTTTTAAAAATATCTGAAAGTTATCAAGACCTTACCCACTAATACATGCAGTCACACATAACCATAGCACTTTTAATCCATTTATGAGATTATAAACAGTTCAAAAGACAGTGAGGGTTTCTGCACAGGCTTCTACTTTACAATAGTCAGTGCCAAACCTCTCAACTGTACAGATTTTCACCTCATATTTTTGGTCAATTTTTCCTAAAATTGCTGTTCTCTGGCAATTTAATGGATACTCATTAAAGACTGAAGTCAGAAAATGAAGACAGTCATGAGTTTCAGATTTCATTGCTAGAAGTTTAAACCTCAAAATTCACTCAATCGAGGCACTCTTTAAAATGGAGAACATCGACATCTGGTTCAAGGCTCCAGAGAGCACCCCTGCATTACCAGGCTATAATTCATACCACACCTTTCAGCCACCAAACTTGGACCGAAACACTAAAGGTGGAGGTCTGTCCATATTCATTAAGGATATCCACACATTCTGGCTAGTTGCTCAGCATAATGCAACTGAGATTATCCAAGTGCAACTAACTCTGGGCAAGACTGCAATCCAAATTGTAGCTTGTTACAGATCCCCCACCATGCCCCAGGATTCCCACTCCTCAATTCTTGATACACTTGAAAATATTAGGGTACAACCCAACACCCTAATAATGGGTGGTTTCAACTACCCCACCATTAACTGGGACAACTACTCATGTTCCAACTCTTTTGTTCGTTTTCTGGAATTCATAAATTCCAACACCTTGGATAAACTTATCCACATTCCCACCAGGGGCAGCAATATCCTAGACCTGTTCATTACCAGCATGGGTGACCAGTGTTCCACACCAAAGGTCAATTCCTTATTGTTCAGGTCCAATCACAAGCTAATCACCCTAGATATCCACATCCCGCCCACACCCCCACTAGGGAAACTACCGTAAAAAATTTCTCCAAAGCCAACTTCACACTTCTTAAGACAGAAGTGGCAAACTTCGTGACACCCATGTAGATGGACAATAGAGGTACGGCTGCTGACTCCTACACGAATGCACTTTATAAGCACTTACATGAGTGCATGGATCATGCCATTACTAAAAGAACCAAGATGCTATTCTCCAAAAAAATGAAGCCAATTTGTTGGTCCCCTGCCATAAACAAACTCTACAACAGAAGAAACTGTTTCAAAAAAGAGTAAAATCCCATGACTGGAGGAACACCCTGGTCAGCCTCAGGAAGAAGCTGAGATCCCTCATAAAATCCTCCAAAGCTAGTTATAAAAACAAAGTCACCACGGATTCTAAAGACAACCACAAAGCATTCTATAGCTATGTCAAGCATCTCAATGGCAACAATCAGATCTGCTCTAAGCTACAGCACAATGGCACTAAATATACAGAACCAACTGATATTGCCAACATCCTGGCAGATAAGTTCAGTGCTAACTTTACCCCCCCTCTCACCCCCTAAAGGACCAATCTCTATACCGGAAGAATGCAAAGTTCCTGTAATCACGACTGCACAGGTAAAAAAAATCACACTCGCCAAAGCCAAGAACACAGCATCCATGGAACCTGACAACATCCCAGACTGTGTTCTACACGAACTACAGAATGAACTGGCACCCCATCTAAGTACCATATTCAGTCATAGCCTCACCTCAAGCTTTGTGCCCACTGAATGGTGCACAGTGACAGTTATCCTACTCCATGAAGGGGGAGCCACCACAAACACCAGGAACTACCACTCCATTAGCCTGATGAGCCTGGTCTGCAAGGCCATGGAAAGTATCATCATGGAACCTATAAACAAAGACATTGGTAATCTCCATACTCTGGACCCTACCCAGTTTGGGTTTGCAAAAGGCAAATCATGTCTCCTAAACCTGATAGACTTGTTTGAAGCAGTCACCAAAGATATAGACGAGGGTAAGGTGGTTCACACAGCCTATCTAGATCTCCCCACAGCTTTCAACACCATCCCCCACTCTGGAATTATAGATAAACTCACTAAACTAGGTATAAATCCCTATGTCACAAGATGGGTTGCCAATTGGCTCACTGACAGAACCCACACTTTGAAAATAGCAGACTCCAAATCCGACTTCAGACCAGTGGCAAGTGGAGTACCACAGGGTTCAGTCCTGGGTCTTCTCCTGTTTGGTATCTACTTCTCTGAAGTACAGGCTAACACAGAAGGTCTTTGGCTAACAAAGTTTGTAGATGACTGCAAACTAAGAGCCATAATCAAAACTCCTAACAGTGTGGACATCCTACAAAAGGGCCCCACTGAGACAGATGCCTGGTGTCAAAGCCATGGCCTCAAGCTCAATGCCAAAAAGTGCATTGTCATCCCCTTTGGTAAAAACTCTGTACCCATGAACTACCACATAGGCAGTAGTCTACTTAACACCAAAAGTGTGATAAGAGACCTTGGGACACAGGTGGAAAGTAGTCTCTCCTTTGATAATCACATTGTCACAGTAATCAGGAAATCTTTCTATGTGGCACATCTCATTACAAAAGGTTTCTCATCCAGGAAAAAAGAGGTCATTGTTCCCCTCTACTTGTCACTCATTAGACCCATTATAGACTACAATGCCCCTTTTGGTATGTACCTCAATAGACATCTACAGCAACTGGAAAGGCCACAGAAATATCTCGCAAAGATGATTACTGGCCTCAAACAGATGTCCTACACAGGATGTCTCAAAAAACTCCAGTTTTACTCCCTCGCATGTCGCCTACTCGGAGGCAATCTCTGCCTAACATACAAAGCTATGTCAGACCCAGAGCTGTTGGACATGCTCCACTTAAAGAAATCCCAATCCCTCCAAGATACATGCTCTAGGAACCTAAACCTGGTCACCACAATGAACATAACATGCTTGAGGGATAGATTCCTGTACCAGAGACTCCTCATACTCCGGAACAAATTACCAATCTATATCAAACAAAGCCCCTCATTAGCACTCTTCAAGAAAAATATTGATAATTGGATGGGAAATTCACCCTGGGGATCACTTCTGTGGCTCTGCCTAACAGTGGCACAGGAAAATAATTTTCTTGGATGGCGACAGCAGGGGTACCTTTTTGGCTAGGCTTATATAGGCCATAGGGCCAATAGCCTAGTACCTAGCTATGAACCTATGAACCTATACCCTTCAGAAAATTCATGCAAATGTAAAACCCGTTATTCTATCACATTTCTAAGTTTGTAAGAGCAATATTTAAAAATTGTTCCTATTTTTGGGCTTTTGTTCCACTTTTACTCATGGCTTTGTCCAGATCTCTTGCTCTAAGAGGTTGATAGGTATGGTCAGTGCCACCAGTTGACACTTACTATATATACCTATGGTGTAGCTGCATTTTCCGTAAATAAACGTTGTGCAATTATGAACCTTAGAAGGCCATGATCCATTTCTTTGTGTAAATTTCTAATACATGTAAAATGAAGTAGCAGAACCTTTATGTGCTCCAGCGTTATAATACACAATTAATGTGAATATGAGACTTAAATCTAATTTTCTCTATTTTAGATTATTCCTTTTTTGCCAGCTTTTTAGCAGACCTTTAAACAACTAATGTTAAAACTTCACATTATCACATGACTCCACTATTACTAATCATACATTCAACTATTATGCTGTAATTATTTAATGTTGCCTGGGTAATTTTTTTTAGCTGCATGATGAATCTTTGAGGCTTTATGGTCTGGCATCAACTATATCATCTAAATGACTTTATTCAAAGATTCAAAATAAACTTTATTGTCATTTAGGACCACACGCATGTAGCCTAAATGAAATTTCATGCATCAGCTCCTTCTTGAGATTACAAACAGAAAGTGAAACAACACATGCGACTAAAAGAATGAACACAATTAACATATACAAGCCTACATCCATTACCTGTTACAAAAGAGCAGAAAGGTTCTAACACTTGAATATAGAATAAGTATACCCTCCCCTAAGTTATGATAACCACCCTATTTAAAAAAACACACAGTACAGATTGCGTATTGCCTAAGTTGTCTGCCTAATATTGCACTTGATAGAGATAATATAAATAAATATTGCACTTACTTGGAATTTGTGTGATATATATTATACAACAGATTATAGGTATTTGTGAAAAAAAAGAAAGAACTGACTTAATTAATGTACAGTTCTCTGGGACTTATACCCGAGTTAAGTCTGACTACTGTTGGGTAGAAACTGTTGTTGAATCTGGTAGTCCTGCAGCAGATGCTGCAATATCTTCTAACTAATGTCAGATGCATAAGCAGTCCATATGCTGGATGTTTGGTGTCTTGTATTACTTTGGTCGTCCTTCTGATACTTCTTGCAGAGTAAAGTTTTATTTATGGAAGACTGGCACTCGTTACCTTCTCTGCGATGCTCACCACTCACTGAACTGGCTTCCTTGCTGTAGCTGTACAACTTCCAAACTACACTGTGAAGTTGCTGGTGAGGATACTTTCAAGAGCACCTCTATAGAAGGTGGAGAGGATATGAGGCAGGAACTTGGCTTTCTTCAGCATTTTCAAAAAATGGAGGGGTCGTGCACTTTCTTGACCAGCTAGCTGGTGTTAATCGACCACGAGAGATCCTCTGATATGTGTACACCTAGGAATTTCATACACTATATCTTCTCTACACTCTCACCATTTATCATGAGCACTGGATGGTTTGTTTTCTTTTTCATGAAGTTGATGATGATATCTTTGGTTTTGCTTACATTGCACTCAGGGTTGTTCCCCTCACACCAACTGATCAGAGATTCCACCTCCTGTCTGTATGCTTTTTCATCCTCCTTTGTGAAGAGCCCCATGACAGTGGTATCATCAACAAACTTGATGATATTGTTGGACTTGTGTCTTGCATAGCAGTTGTGGGGCAGGATGGTGAATAACAGTGTAATGAAAACACAACACTCTGCAACCCCAGTATTAATCTTGATACACTTTGATGTGTTCTTACCCGAACTCACTCTCTGTGGCCTCTCCATCAGGAAGACCAGGATCCAGTTACAGAGATGTTTGCTGACTCTTATATATGCCAGTTTTTCTATCAGCTGCATTGGTATCACTGTATTAAATGCTGAGCTGAAAACTATGAATAGCATCCTCACATAGTTGTCATTGCCCTCAAGATGTTCAAGACAGCTGTGTAACGCTAATGATGTGGCATCAGCCATGTATCTGTTGGCTCTCTAGGGAAACTGCAGAGTGTCAAAATCAGGAGGTAGGCCCAATGACAAATACTTTTTGATTAGCTGCTCAAAACATTTTATAACACTGAATGTCAGAGCGACTGGTCTCTAGTCATTAAGGCTGGAGAGGGAGATTTTCATAGACAATGGAAATATGTCTGTTTCCTTGTAGCATGAGGTACTTTTGCCATGGCAAGAGAAGTGTTAAATATCTCTGTGAGCACTATGCACAGTTGATAAGCACAGCCTTTTAACACCTTGCCCAGTATGTTGTCTGGGCTAGCAGCCTTCCTGGGGTTCACCTTCCTTAGCTCACTTCTCACCCCCTCTGTACTGAGTTGGAACAGAGCATCCTTCTCATCAGTGGGTAGCTTTAGTGCCACCCTGTTGTTTTTCTCCTCAAATCCTCCAAAGAAGATATTTAAACTGTCCAGGAATTCAGTGCTGTCTTCATATGGTGCTGATCTGATTTTGTAGTTAGTGATCTCCCGTATGCCTTGCCATAATCTCCTTCATCCCTCATGTAATGAAAATGGCTCTGCACCACTCTGCCATGCATTCTCTTTGCCTCCTTTATACCTCTCTTCAGATTGCCTCTTGCTTTCCTTAGGAATGCTTTGTCCTTAGCTCTGTAAGGTGCATGTCTTGCCTTCAGAAGCTCATATACCTTGGGAGTGAGCCATGGCTTCTGGTTAGCTCAGATAGTAATGTTCTTGGAGCTTGTTACTTCATCAATGCAGTTTTAAATGTATGACATCACAACCTCTATATATTCATCTATGTTCAGATGCTGGTTTAATGTTGCTACCTCCTTGAAAATATTCAAGTTTGTTCTTTCAAAGCAGTCTTGGAGGGCCTCCAAGGCTCTCTTTGGCCAGACCCTGATTTTATCCCTTTATCCCAATTAATTAGAAATTCTAGAAATGTGCATAAATTCAAAACTACATTGCCACTATAAATATTATTAAAAGAGATGATGGGTTATGGAGCATGCAATGGTTTATACAAATGCTTACTATTTGAAGGTTGAAATGACAAGTTAGGTCTGCTTTACTTTGTATGTTGTCAGCTTGATTTCACTGATTAATTATATGTTACACTGCATTTCTCTCTATATATATTAATTACTAAATTGTTGTTGTTGTGTCTTTTGGCTTTTCCCGGTTAGGGGTCGCCACAGCGGAACTCCGGTCTGCTAATGATTGGCAGTAGATTTTTATGTACCAAGTTGCCAGCCCTGACACACAACCTTCAACGAAGGTACGCCCATTCACGCATGTCTCCACACAGAAGACGCTCTAGCTGAGAATCGAACAGGACAACGCTACCACAGCACCACCACCGCAGTTCATGTTAATTACTAAATTATTCTTCTATTTTTCAGGGGATAAATTCTGTGATAATTAAGTATGTATACGATGCAACACCAACAGATCATCTAGCATTACATTTTTGTTTTCTTTTCCATTTTCTTCTTTGTCTTTGCATGCAATCTCTATAAATAGTAATAATAAAGGTCCTCACTGTATATCTTTGTGCATGTCTTTGCATGGCATTGAAATGGTTGGTTGAGTAATTTATTTATTTACTTACATTTGTTAACTAGGGTAGTATGCTAGTCACCATGGACACAGTTTAGCTCCAGCCCTGATATCAAAGTAACAGACAGACAAAAACAAATGTATAATCTGAGTAATAAAGGAAGAAAATTAAAGTAACGTATTTATAGTAAAAAGACATACAAGAGAAGATACCTACATTATAGACGCAAGTATTTATAGTACACTAACAATAACGCTGTTTCGTAGACATAGATACAAATGGAAAAGAAGAAGGAAAGGTAAATACATACAGGAAAAATGAGGGTGAAATTGAAACTTTCAAGGTGAGGGTAAAAGAGATCAAATGGCAGTAATTACTTGACTAAAAGGTAGAAGGTTGAGTATAATGAGAGGGAGGGTTTACTAAAAAAGGTAATGGAAGCCAGATGATGCCATCTGGTGGAAGCAGTTTAATTTAACTTGTTTAAAAAGATATGCTTTTAGTTGGGGTATGACTTGCTGTTAGATGTTAAGTTTTTGAGATAAGTGGCAAGGGAAGTGGCTATGAATGTGTGTCTTCTATGAACATTTAGAGTTAGGTCAAGCCAAAAGTGAGCATATTTGCAAATGGAAGTTGTTAAAATTGAAACATTGTTAATATCCTTTACTGCTAGAAGCAGTGGTGCACAACGTCTGGCCCCAGGGCCAAAACCGACCCTCGACGCAACACCATCCGGCTCTCAGAGAATAACTACATTTTTTTTAAAAAGTGAAAAAATGCTATGCCTTACTCCAGTCACGCAAACTTTCAAGCACGTGCTTACTTACCTAATTGACTGCAGTTGGGCACACTTCTAATTTTAGCTGCGGAAGTAACTATTCTTTGTTGTTTATAACTTGTAGTCTGTAAACAGTAGTAACTTTCTGCAAGAGTTAGTAATAAGTCATGGCTGCAAACCAGAATAAAGTTAAATGCAAAGTTGATGTAGAAAACAGGCAATTTCATGACTGCTATCTTAAGTAAAAATGCCAGTCACCTGTACCTATTGTTAACTCGTAATGACCTACTATGTTTTGAGGTGGCCCGCAGATGCAGTAAGAATTTGTGTAGTGGTCCTCTCCACAAAAAGGTTGTGAACCACAGTTATAAAGTATTAGGAGCTTTAGAATGTTTTTGATTACAGTAATATTATGCATGATATTATTAATGTGGCTATTTTCATAATATGTCTATCATTTTATACTTTAGTAAAAACTGTAATCTCTTTTCTTGAACTTATTTTTGTTCCACATATTGAAAAGCATTGAAGCTTACTATTTTTCTTCACTAATGCCAAATTATTAGTATTTTTTGACCCTCTCAGGACCATGTGATCATAGGATTAGCATTTATACCCTGCCAACACCAAATCTCATACTCTAGTCACCTTCTCTAGAAGGGTGAAGCACCTCAGTCCCAAAGTAAATTAACTGTACCTATCCAATCACTCATGCTAAATTTGGAGGAAGCAGTTTAATCACTTTGTTTAGCATGCAGGGGGAACTTAGTTTCAGAGGTGGATTTAGCTCTGGGTAATGTTATTTCTCCAGCACAATTTATTTTTGTACTGGTAGAGATTTAAGTGCCTAGTTCTGGTATTAGTGGAGTTATTTGACTTGCAAAGATAAAAGAGATTAAGGAGGGTGGCTTCTCTGTTGTTCCAGAGCTAAATGCACAAATCACCTCACAAGAACCTGTAAGTAACCGAGTAAAGGAATAATGCCTCAGGACTTTCATAGCATCTCATAGACTTTAGACTGATCAGTCATCTTAGTTATTAATCTCTGGGGAATTTCTAGTTATGTAATATCTCTACATCCCAAAGGAGGTGTTATATTCAATAATTGGTCTAATTAGAGATGTATAAAGGGGGATAATAACTTTTTTCAACCTGAATGATATGCCTTTAGATATTAGTTGTGCTAAATAGAAATATTTTCTGACTACTGATACTACATTGAAGTTAAAAGGGAGGAGAGTATTTAGTTTCATACGTAGGTACGAGGCTATCGGCTCAAGGGCCTAAGTAAGCCTAGCCAACAAGGTTCCCTGGCTTATGCCTCCCAGGAAAGTTAATTTGCTGTGCCCCTGTTGAGCAGAACCACATAAGTGATCCCCGGGGTGTATTTCCTATTTCCCATTCACTCATCAATATTTTTCTTGAAGAGTGATAATGAGGAACTTTGCTTGACATAGATGGGTAGCTTGTTCCAGAGAATAGGAAGTCTCTGGGACATGAATCTTTCACCCCAGCATGTCCTGTTTTTTTGTGGTGGCAAGATTTAGGTCCCTAGAGTCTGTATCTCAGAGGGATTGTGATTTCTTTACGTGTAGCATGTCCAACAGCTCTGGGTTTAACATAGCTTTATATGTTAGGCAGAGTTTTCTGGGCGTAGGCGATATGTTGCAGAGTAAAGCTGGAGTTTTTTGAGACAGTCAGTGTAGGGCATCTGTTTGAGTCCAGTAATCCTCTTTGTGAGGTACTTCTGTGGCCTTTCCAACTGTTGCAGATATCTTGTGAGGTACATTCCAAAAGGGGCATTGTACTCTATAATGGGTCTAATGAGTACAGAGTAAAGGGGAATAATGACCTCTTTTTTCTTGGATGAGAACCCTTTTGTGATGAGGTGTGCCACATAGAAGGATTTCCTGACTACTGTGGTGATGTGATTATCAAAGGAGCGACTACTGTCCACCTGGGTCCCAAGGTCTCTTATCACACATTCGGCGTTAAGTAGACTGCCGTTTATGTGGTCGTTCATGGGTACAGAGATTTTAACAAAGGGGACGACAATGCACTTTTTGGCATTGAGCTTGAGGCCATGCCTCTGACACCAGGCATCTGTCTTAGTGAAGCCCTTCTGTAGCATGTCCACATCTTTTGGGGACTCGACTATGGCTCCTAGTTTACAGTCATTTGCTAACTTCATTAGCCTGTACTTCAGAAAAGTAGATACCAAACAGGAGAGGTTCCAGGACTGAACCCTGTGGTGCTCCACTTGTCACTGGTTTGAAGTCAGATTAGGAGTCTGCAACTTTTACAGTGTAGGTTCTGTCAGTGAGACAGTTGTCAACCCATCTTCTGACATAGGGATTTATACCTAGTTTAGTGAGCTTAACTATAATTACAGAATGGGGGATGGTGTGGAATGCCTTGGCGATGTCACCTTACCCTTGTTTATGGCTTTGGTGACTGCCTCAAAGAAGTCGATCAGGTTCAGAAGGCATGATCTGCCTTTCACAAATCCGAACTGGATGGGGTCCAGAGTTTGGAGGTTACCAATGTCTTTGTTTATGAGTTCCATGATGATACGTTCCATGGCCTTGTAGGTCAGGCTCGTCAGGCTAATAGGGTGATAGTTCCCACAATCAGTGGTGGCTCCCCCTTTGTGGAATGAGACAACTGTTGCTGTGCGCCATTCAGTGGGCACAAAGCCTGATGTGAGACTATGACTGAACTTGGTGCTTAGGTGGAAAGCCAGTTCATTCTGAAGTTAGTGTAAAATGCAGCCTGAGATGTTGTCCGGTCCCATGGATGCTGTGTTTTTGGTTTTAGAGAGTGCAGCTTTTACCTGCATAGATGTGATTACAGGGACTCTGCATTCTTCCTGAATAGATATGGGCCCTTTAGGGGGTGAGAGGGGGGTAAAATTAGCACTGAACTTATCTGCCAGGATATTTGCAATATCAGTTGGTTCTGTAATTTTTGTGCCGTTCTGCTGTAACTCAGAGCAGATCTGGGTGTTGCCATTAAGATTCTTGACATAGCTATAGAATGCTTTATGGTCACCCTTAGAATCAGTGCTGATTTTGTTTTCGTAGCTATCTTTGGAGGATCTTATAAGGGATCTCAGCTTTTTACTGAGGCTGACCAGGGAGATCCTCCACTCATGGGATATTGCTCTCTTTTGCAACAGTTTCTTCCTTCTGTTGTAGAGTTTATTTATGGCAGGGAACCACCAGATTGACTTCCTTTTTTTGAAGGATAGCATCTTGGTTCTGTTTGGGATAGCACAATTCATGCACTCGTGTAAGTGCTTATAGAGTGCATTTGTGTATGATTCAGCAGTCGTAACTGTATTGTCCTTCAGGTTTCAAGATATCTGACAATATTATTTTGAATCGTGGTATAGGCCACATTGTACATTGAAGGAGAGAACTGTTTAATAAATGTGACGACACTGTACTTTTTAATTTTGTGATTATCTTTCCATTTCCTATTTGATTTCATGGTCTAGGTCCTGCTGCAGTGATGCAATATCAGAGAAGGAATTGAGAATAACACCAGCTTTGCATAAACTTGCACACTTAGATTACAATATATCCTGATTACCAGTCTCACGATAGTAGCAAAGGAGGGGTCCTAGTACACCACTAGTTACCATCATGCTATTAGAGTTCCTTCTTTCTTGTAGCAAACAACTAAACAAACAATATTCAGTTATCATTAGAAGTTGACATCTATTCACTGCTTTTTATAATTATAAGAGACTGGAACAGTAGATCTATGCAGTGCTGCAGGGTTCATGTGTTGTATTATAGAGTTTTGATATATCTTGTACATTTCTACATGATTCTGCAGTCTGCTTTGTACTTCTGCAATAACTTCTCTCAAGATTATTGTTGTGCTTGTTAGGCCCAGGGTTCTGATGTGGGTCTGACATTGCAATCTAAATTTGGTAAAACCTTTTGCATGGAATCCATAATTGATAATTCCAGTTAATACATTGAAGATGCCAGTTCCAAAACTATGTACTGCAAGGCAACTCTCTGAACAACAAACTGAATTGTGACACATGGTGGTTAATCAAAATTAAAGTTTCCATTTTTTCTACCTAAAAATAACTGCATGTATTCATTTTATTTTCATAGGATTATAGGATCATAGGAGATTACTAGGTTATCAAACTAGAGGTCTTTTTAAGCATAGCTATTTCAGCCCAATGCAATGCCATAGAAGTAATAGTTGATATCCATGACTGAATTTAGTAATGACTGCCCATGTCCAGGAGGGTTGTGGGCACTATCCCAAGTAAGAATTTATGGGGCCCCATCCACTCATCCAGGTTCCTCTTTAACAGTGTCATAGAGGTACTCTGTTTCACATAAATTGGCAGCCTGTTCCAAAGATGTGGTAGTGTCTAGGAGATAAATTTGTCCCTCCAGCGTGTCCTATTTAAGTGACAGGCCATATTTAAGTCCCTGAAATGGGTAGCCCTAAACCTATTTTATGAATGAATAGGAAGCAAGTTCATTAGGTTTGGGTCTTGGGTTGCTTTGTAGGTCAGGCAGAAGTCTCCCCTAAGATGTCTATATGATACGGAGTACAGTGACTGTACTTTAGTTGGTCCGTGTAAGACATATGCTGGAGGCCCTTGATCTTCTTTGTTAGAAACCACTAAGGTCTCTCTAATTGCTGCAAGTGCTTAGTATGGTAAATACTGAATGGGGCATTGTACTCAATTTTGGGCCAGATAGGTGCCGAGTATAGTGGGTCATAACATCTTTTGCTCTCAAAGTAATGCCTTTACTAATTAGTTGAGCTACATGGAATGCTTTCCTTACAATGGTAGACACATGGTGGTTGAACTTAAGGCTGTGGTCAACTTGTGATCCCAGGTCCCTTAAAACTTCATGGGTACTTAGGGTATTGTTATTGATCTGAAAGTTTAAAGGGATATTGTTTGTGCCGAAGGGAATGATGATGCATTTCTCTGCATTCAGTTTGAGACCGTGACTAATGCACTAGTCATTGATCTGTGTGAGACCCTCCTGGAGTATACTGACATCAATTGGGGATTCTGTGATTGCACCTAGTTTGCAGTCATCTACAAACTTGGCCAGCCACAACCCTTTACTTTTGACCTGAACTTCTGAGAAGTATATACCAAACAGTAGGGCACCCAGCATTGACCCTTGTGGCATCCCACTGGTAACAGGTCTGCTGGTTGAAGTGGAGATACCCACTTTGATAGTGTGTGTCCAGTTTGTGAGCCAGTTGGCAACTCATCTTACATCCAAGGGGTTTACATTCAGTTTGCTAAGTTTATTGGTAATGCCTGAATGTGGGATTGTGTTGAAGGCCTTTGCCAAGTCGAGGTAAGCTGTGTGCAGAGATTTATCCTCATCAATGGCCCTGTTCACACTTTCAAAGAAATCCACCAGATTTAACAGGCAGGATCTGCCCTTCACGAAGGTGAATTAGGAAGGAACCAGGGTTTGGAGGTCCCCTATATCTTTATTTATGAGGTCTAGAATAATACATTCCCTGGCCTTATAGATGAAGCTGGTCAGGCTTATGGGTCAGTAAACGGGTCTGTTGCTAGGACATCTTTGTGATCGGGATAATGGCAGCTGTTCTCCATTATTCAGGAACAAAGCCTGTGGTTAGGCTGTCATTGAAAAGGGTACTTAGTGGTGATGCTAGTTCATGTTTTAGCCTATTTAGCAGACAGCTTGGGATGTCATCTGGTACCATAGAGGTCATGTTCTTTGCCATGGACAGGGCATTGAGGACATGTTCTTCAGATATGTAAGGTGGTGGGTAGTTTGGGGAGGGTTTGTTGTAAGTTAGGAGGGGATAAGGTAGTGAAATTTTCACCAAATCTATCCACTAGCAGGTTCGCTATCTCTATGGAGTCAGTCTGTGTGTGATACTGTTGACCACCAGTTCTACACATGCTTGTACCCTTTAGGTTACACACATAGCTGTAAAATGCCTTATGTTTATCCTTGGCAGTACTTGCTAGGTTTCTTTCAAAGGAACTCTGGGAAACCACTGAGGTCTCTCTAATTGCTGCAAGTGCTTAATAAGGTACATACTGAATGTCCTACTTGTCTTACTTGCCTGCAAATGATAAGGAGGGTGCTTTTCCACTGTTGGGTTCTTGTCTTTATTTTCTTGGACAGCAACTTTTTGCATTTATTGTAGAGTTTGTTGATGCTGGAAGTCTACCATGGCAGCTTGATTTTACTTAGGGTTCTTGCTTTGATTCTATCTGGTACAGCCAGGTTTATACACTAATGCAAGTGACTGTACAGGGCATTAGCTTCTGCACAGTTACCACTTTCAGCTTGGGGTGGGGCTTGGAATGCATTTATACCTTCACCTAGGTGGGTATAGTTTGCCTTGATGAAGTTTTGTAGTTTGATTTCACCCTTTGTGAGTTATGATGTTAGTGTTAGTTTGAAGGTGACTGATTTGTGGTAAATTTTGACCAGTGAGGGTCCAACAGTTACAGCAGTGCACCTGTTTGACATGTTGGTGAGGACCAGATCTAGAATGTTTGTGCCTCTTGTCGGGGTATGGACAATTTGTTCCAGGGTGTTTGAATTCACAAAGTCAAGGAACTTTTGTGTTAGTGAGTCTGGGCAAGAGTAGGTTTCCCACTTGATGGTGGGATAATTAAAATCCCCCATAAATAGTGTGTTCAGTAAAATTTGATTGTCTTCAGTTTGGTTAAATAGGCTTTGTGGGTGTCATGATCCATGGAGGGGGATCTATAACTGGCTAGGACTTGAATGGGGGTCTCACCCACCGTAACCTGGGCTTGGAGTAACTCCATGGAGTTGTCCAGTCTAACTAGACGGGAGGTGAATTTATCTTTAATATAGATTGAAACACCACCTCCTGTGATTTTCACATGTTCATTTTGTGGTCTAAAGGTGTGGAAAGCATTTTAACCTTGCAGGGCTGGATATTCTCTGAGGCCTTAAACCAGGTTTCTGTGACTGCACAGACATCTATATCTTCTAGTCTTAGAAGTGCTTCCAGGGAGTGCAGTTTTTGGTTTAAGCTCCTAGCATTTAGGAGCATGATCTTTATTTAGTTCTGATTGATTAATTTCACATCAGTAATGTTGTTTTTGAGACTTTTTCTTAAAAAGACATTATGGGAAAGGTAAGAGCCTTTGAAGGAAGCCGAAAGCCGTGGGGTGCCAGGTGTAAACCATCTCTGGAAAAGCAGTGAAGTTTGTCGACCCTGGCTACCCAGACAGATAGGAACTGTATTCCCTTGCAATGACACCAGAAATTAAGCCAATTGTTGAAATCAATCATTTTTTGTTTATACTGTGGTATAATTCCAGGTGAAGATAGTATGCTGCTCAAGGCTAGGGTCATACCTGTCTGGGACACATACTCAGAGAACTTGACTATATCTCTCTTCATATAGTCCAGCAAGGTACATCTCAGGTCATTCACACCAACATTAACTATGACAGAGTCATAATGGCACTTGTTGCTGAGAGACCTGAGTGCAAGCTTGATTTAGTGAAACTTGACACTAAACAGGCAACTGATCGTGATGTTCTCCTTGTCCATCCTGGTGAACAGGATATCCTTGTGTCTCACTATTAAGTCTCCAATGACAATAAAACTTGTTTTTTGAGTGTTATGCCTTACGAGCTTGGTGGGTGAGACACTGGTGTTGGTATGTGGCTGTGGAAATTGTTTTAACTGTAGCAGACATGTTTTGGAGGTCTCTGGTGTTTTAGTAAGCTTTTAGAGAGAACCTCCACATATGTGGATTTACTTGCTTGATGTGTACTATGTGTATGAGTAGTGGTATGTGTATGAATAGTGGTACTATGTGAATATGTAGTTGTGGATGTGTTGACAACCGTCTCTATACTACTGCTTTGAGTGAGAGAGAGCATGAATTCTAGATTCTTGGTGTAAATACATCTCTTGCACTCTGTACTAGATTGTGTTATTAGTAGAGGGTTGTCTGTGTACATGAGGCAATTGCTACACTGCCTCAAGAGACAAAAGTCAACAAGTTTGTCAGGAGGAGCAAGGGTAGTCCATAGTCCACTATACCAGCCTTGAATGTTTGTTAAATTTAAACTTAAATGCCTGCTGACCAGAATTGCTTTTAATAAGATTGTGGCTGCTTTTCTACAACTGTGAGGAACTACTGGTAACTACATAAAAATGAAAAAAGACACCACAGTGTAACTTAAAAACTGTAACTCACAACCAAAAATGGTCTTAAAAAACAGAATAGCATGTTATATGTTGTGTGTTTGTTGTTTAATGTAAAGAACTTCCTCAGACCAGCGTTGTTTGAGGAACTTTTGTACATGTAAAAGTGAAAGAGTTTAACGTATAATATATATTTGCTGTTTCTAGTGTGTTTTTGGTTGTGAACTACTGGTAACCAAGTTCCTTGAACTTTACATTGTTCTACAGAAAATAATCAAGTATATTAATTGTAAAACAAAGGCGTAACTAAGCTATTTCTCATACAGTCATCATTTGATAAGTATAATGTAGTGCAAGGGAACTGTTAAATAGGCTTCAGTGATTTACTTCTCTCTTTGACTTGGTGCATTAGAAGCATGTTTCATTTCAGAGACATTAGTGAAATAGGACCTTACTTGCATCCCAGTAATTATTCAGAATGTTGCACTTGCAATAGCGTGTTTAACAAAATGCTTATCTTTACTTTAAGTTAAAAAAAAGAAGAAGAGCATTATCAATTACCCCAAATTAACTTAAACTGACCTAACTACTGAACAACTATTAAGAGATTAAACAATGGTTCCTTTGTAACATTTCTGTTCTTGTTGTATATAGTTAATTATAATGTGTGTGTGTGTGTGTGTGTGTGTGTGTGTGTGTGTGTGTGTGTGTGTGTGTTTGTGCGTGTGCGCGTGTGTGTCTGTGTGTGTGTGTGTGTGTGTGTGTGTGTGTGTGTGTGTGTGTGTGTGTGTGTGTGTGTGTGTGTGTGTTTGTGCATGTGCGTGTGTGTGTGTGTGTGTGGTGGGGTCCTTATGGTTATATTCTTATACTTTAAACCTATCTATCGATTTTCATTTCTCCCATAAGACTTTCGATAAATGTACAATTTCTAATGCACATTTATTTCTTTTCTTCCATGTCTGTGTTGTTGTGTGTAGTATTTTGCAACAAAGACCTTCGTATAAGCTATGTCAGCTACTTAGGTTTAATCATTTACACTGAACAAGTGGATACTTTAGATTCCTTTCTTCCTCTTTTGACATTTAGTATTTTGAGTTTTGAAATGTTTTTTGTAGTGGCCGTCATTTTCTTTTTCTTCTATAGTACCTCCTTGAAGAAAATGAAAACTATTTCAAGAGCATTTCTTTCCCAGATGAGAAGACTGTTCTCAAGACAGGACTGACATTTTACTTTGATGGCTTTCAGTTTCTGTGATGGTGATTTGGGAGTCTGGCATGAAGAATCAAGCTCTGTATGCCTTCCATCCAACTGGCTTTGTGTTAAAGACAGGGTTATATGAACCCATATATGTAAAGAAACTTTTTGTATATGTCATCTCTTTTTAACAAATACATTTTTCTCCTTGAATGGTTTACTTGTTTTTTAAGGTAGATGAATTTGTTTATTTTATCTTACAACACATAATCTGTGTAGACTAAAAACAGTTTAATATCTGATGCTGAAACTTAAGAAATTCATCTCAAATTAGTTTGATTTTGAGATATGCGACATTATAAGCAGTTTACATTGAATGGCTGCAGGTATGCTGAACTACATATTCTAAACTTTTTAATTTGTTTAGTTAACTCATTATTGCTTGTGATGAAGAGATGAAACTTTATATGTTGCCATACTCTTTGTAGATGTATCATTCAGAAAACTATCATGAGTCTGTCCTGTTTATCCTTAAATATACTTCTTTGAGCTGTTTTTAAAATCTCTGTGTCTTTACTTGAGAGGAATCTTTTAAATGTTATATCTTAGAATTTTTAGAGAATGACATTAAGGAAAGTGCCTTTGTTTAGTTTCAGCTGAACTTTTCATTTTCGTGAATTGTATCTTAAAAGCTTTATTTAAATAATGAGAAATGAGCAGCTTTGATATGAAGCTGATTGTTCCTCAGCAGCCATTATATTATCTGATCATACACTCAGTGATCACCAAGCCATTTAGCCATTCGAAATGAGAAAAATCATCACTACAAAGAGTCTTACTACCATTTTAAAGTCAGTAATGATACTTTCATAGCTGCCCTGAAGCTATTAACCATGTGGCTCTTAAAATATGCTTCTAGCAAATATCACCAGTTAACAAATATTTCCTTGCAGTACTCAGTTCACAAGCACTATTAGGAATTAAAAAATAGCCAAGACATTTTAAACCTTACTAAAAGATAATTCCAAACAAAACCTCCACAACTTCAGACACCTTGAGAAACCAATCACAGGTTCATAGGCAAGGACTGCCCTTGTGAGCCATTCTAAGCCTAACCACTTTCCTAGCCTTTCAGAGGTGAGAATCAAACCTTGCACTTTTTTTCTTTGAGGTAAATAACTCAACCATTATACAAATGCCCAACACATCTAACATTAAAATAAAATATACCAAAATGAACTATCAATCTAACTTACAAGGTAGCCAACAACATAATCCAAGGTTGTTTTATAAGTCCATGAATAATCTTCTACACCAAGGTGGAAGCTTAGAGACAGACCCTAGACTGGGTCTGAAACCTGATCATTCTGCCTCATTATTCATTTCTCTTTTAATCGGTACCAACAAATCTCTAATTAATTTTAAGACAAACAGCATTTCCACTGACAACCAAGTCACCATAGGTGCAACTCCTCAGATAGATCTCAACACAAGCAAGTTCACTATAAAAATATAATTTAAAACTAATGTCCACTACATTGGTTATTGAAAAACTACAAGTAGAATACCTACAAATTGCATCTGATCCTTTAGCCTTCCCATGTTCATACGTACACATGGATTCTTCCAAGAATCCCAAATCTCTTTGCACTGGAAAAAGCCTTATATCACATCAGACCAGTACATAAATGTGGCACTTATACTGGTCTTAGTAATTACATCCCAACAGTACACAACTGCTGTACCTTTGTTGGTTTCAGTAATTACATCACACCAGTACACAAATGTGGTACCTCTGCTGGTCTCAGTAATTATATCACAACAGTACACAAATGCGGTACCTCTGCTGATCTCAGTAATTACATCCCACCAGTGCACAAATGCTGTACCTCTGTTGGTTTCAGTAATTACATCACACCAGTACACAAATGTGGTACCTCTGCTGGTCTCAGTAATTACATCACACCAGTACAGAAATGCAGTACCTCTGCTGGTCTCAGTAATTACATCACACCAGTATACAAGTGAGGTACCTCTGCTGGTCTCAGTAACTACATCATACCAGTACACAAGTGCGGTACCTCTGCTGGTCTCAGTAATTATATCACACCAGTACACAAATGTGGTACCTCTGCTGGTCTCAGTAATTACAGACACATAGCTATACTTCTTCTCTTTCTTAAATTCTAGAAATGCGCTCATAACTAACTTTTAAAGCAAATTCAGAGTAATAGTCTCCTCTCTACCATACAGCATGGCTTCTAGCCTCTCCATAGCACTACCACTGCTCAGTTACATTTCACTAATACCATCAGTCAGAAGCATAGCACTTCCAGTGTTGTCTCTGCTTTATTATTATATTAATCCAAAGCATTTAACACTGCCTCATATGGTAAGTTAGTGCAACATCTGGCATCCTTATCTATCTCAACCCCATTCTCTCAGGGTTGTTTGCTTTAACTGTCTGTTGATACATTAGGAATAAGTCATACTGAAACATGGGAAATCCAGGATTTATCCATTTCTGGAGTCATTTGATCATCAGGGTGAAGCCTGGATCATCAGACAAGTCCAGATATGGCTAAATCTTGCATTCCTCACAAGCAAACATGAGTTGTTATTATTATACAATGACATTTATTTAAGGAAGACATTTCTTACCATTGATGTCATTGCATGTATGGACTATAATAATCCTTCATCTTTACTGTGATCTGCCAGATCTGTGACTGATTATAAAGCAATTGTAGGACCCAGTGTCTACATACTGGCATAGTACATTAACAGTTTGCAGGACTTTTTTCTTTAAATGAAGTAAAGAGAGTGCCCGCCTGCAATTCTTTGCTTGTACTCTGCTGTCACTCTGTAACTTTCTTAATGTCCTTATTTTTATAATTACTGCATGCTGTTCTGCTCTGTGGTGCACTATTGTAGAATATATTAGGGAGAGAGATCATGTTGAAACTGCAGTGTTAACTTTTGATTCTCTGCTTAGCAGAATGGAGAATATCGTGGTTATAGAATCTATTTTTGTAGCTACAGCTGCAGAGAGTTTTTCTCTTTTTTTCAGACCATTTCACATCAATAAATCTTAAATTACAACTTACTTAATGATTGTTATGTCCAATCAGTTTGTACATTTTAAAAGCTAATTAGGGTCCATTGCATACTTTTCACTTTTATATGCATATCAAAATAATTTTTGATGGAAATTATTCCTGTCTTTTTCTGCAAAATGCTTATTTCATAATGTTGAAAGTTACTGTGTATGTATGTCACTATATTTTGCAATTCTGAAATTTATTTTTAATAACAGATTCCACATTATGGTGTAAGATGCCTCAATAATTTATTTATTTATAATGTGTTTACTGGGTAGGTAGGCTGGTCCACTAACACATGACAGGTACTGATTTTCAAAACTAACTGTATCAGGCATTGCCTTATATAGAAAAGGCAGACATTTTTCTTGAGTAACCTTTAAGAAATAGAATAAATTGAAATTACCTGAAGTCTATCTGAGTAATTTACATGTTCAAACAACGTGATTTGACTGGGAAAAAAATCATTATATCTTTTCAAATTTTATCAGGTGACTTATGAAAAAGCTACAAAACACAAAATTGTCCTCAATAAGATACTGGATACTAAGTTTTAAAATAGTACAATTACCTTTGTTGAGCAACCGGACATTCCCTTTAGAATCCAAAGAGATTCATCTGTCTAATCCTTGGAGGACTATACAACAACAAGATGGAAATGTTTGAGGAGTCTCAAGATTCCTTTTCTTTAAAAAAATATTCAAAGACAATATTACTTTGTGAATAATTTGGAAAGACAAATAATGTGTCTATGCGGGTAAGCCTGAAAATGGAAATTAAAGTTTTGAAAATATTTACACATTTTATTTTTCCCCCTGTCATTGGCATCTCTTAAATAGAGCAGCTTCCCCATAATAAGCATTTTCCAAGGCTCAAATAATAGGTACTGAACGAGATTAAAATTAGTCAGTTTTAAAAGCATGCTCCTTCAGAAAATTAATTCAGATTGCACCTTCCATGTCTTCCAGAACTGTTTATATCAAGACATTATTTTGTCAGGTAAATGTTTATTTGAAAAGTCTCCCAAAAATCTGGGAAAAAACTCTGAATTGGAAAATATAGCACCATGTACATATGTTCATATTGTTATATTACTCACGCCAGATAAACGCTTCAGTCATACCAGCTTGCAAATTACTTAACTTATTTAGAATACATAGTAAAAACTACAAATGAATGTTATAAATGTATGTTAAATATGTATTAATTTATTTCCAGTGTTCTGTAACACCCCAGAACTAACAGTGAAAGCTGAAGCCTCATCAAATTTGGGTGTATATATATATATATATGATGAAACATTTGCAGTGTTGACAGATCAATTATCTCATATCTGAGGGTAACCTTTTCACTATGATCTATTAGTCCAGAACTGTAACACTGTAATATCTTTGACAGACAACTAGACCATTCTCAAACACTGGATTGATGACTTTGAAATGATTTATGCTTGTCAACCTTCTGGCTGTCACTTTTCATCCAGCTTTAATGATTCTTTGAAAACAGAAAAGGTTATGTGTCAGCATACCTACAGACACAGAAACTATTCTGAAGCAACATACTTGTACAAACAAAATTGTTGTAGTGTATCTTGCAGTCAGATTTTCATCTGCATGACAAGACAACATTCTATAAACTTTGAATATGCTTTCAAAAATATCTTTCCAGAGTTTATTCCAAAGCAAATGCAATAAGTGCTTTCTTCCCCAGATAGTTACCTTTCAGTTTATGATGTTTATAGAATAAATCTATACAGCATGAATTTTATTTACACAAATTCTTACTTGAGTAAAACATCATCATAAAAGTTAACTGAAAAGCATATCCAATCACATGAGATACTTGGCCAGATATCTCAGCCATACAAGGAAAAAAGGCATACCTGAAGCAAAAATGTTAGTCGCTGGTGCTATTCTTATCATCTAACAATTTTTATATCATCCTTTTTTATCCAGAACATTTTCCATTGAAATATTTTCTGAATTTATTCATTTCATGAAATAAATATATTACACAACTCTACAAATTGACATTAATTATAAATGCACTTATTGCGCATTCTTAATAAAAAGTCATCCGTTTTGCCTTTTAACTAAAATATGAATGTTGTACCTTTTAAGTTCTCTTTCGATATATCTGACAAAATAAAGAATTTGATTAGCCAACTGCCAGATGTAGCTGTCTGAGCTGTTATACAGTTTACCTCACTTCACCCTTGCACAAGCATGAGGCTCATCTTGTAGTATGGAAAATATTTCGAAGAAGAATGGGGATATGTCATTATCTCTACAGTGAGACAGACAGTAGTATTGTGTATGATATTTACAATAACTGAAGATTCTCAAAGAGAAACCACTGCAACTGTAAATCATAATGCTTGGTACTGATTGCCTTCTGCTCCTCTTTTTCAGTCAGGACTTTTCTATCAACTGCCTTATTTTTTCCCTATGAGGACTGACATTCATCTCACACCTCCCTTAGAATGAACCAATTTAGGTATGTGATATATAACCATACATACATGCATACATACATACATACGTACATAGACATATACATTGCCTATCCTTTGAGCCTTATAGCCTTACAGGATCCTCATATGGAAGCGTGTTTGCAGCAGATTCCTATTTTCTCATGAAGCTAGATAATCATAACAATCTAGCAACATAACAGGTAAACATTTAAATACATACTTAAATATATAGAGAGACAGAGAGAGATACGTAATCTAATTATAAATAACTCTTCTACATTGAAGGAGAATGGGTATCATTTATGTTTCCATGACTGCTCTTAAAAGATTTTCTGTTATGGTAAATATGCTGCATACTGTACTCTCTGTTATGGGGAACATCACTGCTAGACAAGGGTACAGGTAAATAGCATCCATGGGTGGCGAAAGCCAGGGAAACTTGTTGGCTAGGCTTACATAGGCCCTAGGGCCGATAGCCTAGTACCTACCTATGAACCTATGAAACCCTCCATGTTTCTTGTTTTTCTACATCTGTCTTGGAGGTTCTTGTTCATTCTAGTATTTTGGCAAAAATGCTTGTGATTGATACTGTTTGCTTTAAGTTATTGCTGCAACCAAATCTGCATAAAAGAAGGATTATTTTTCAAAGCCACTGTTTCATTATGAAATTTAATGTAATATAATTTATACAAATGTTTGCATCTCTGAAAAGTCTCTTCCTGGGTTATCATCCATTCGAAAAGTACTTTTCTGCTGAGGTATTTTATGTCTGTTGCAGCTACCGTCTCAAACAGCATGACAAAGTCCATGCTGGGCAGCGTGGATATGACTCTTAGAGATTTCTGAAGGTACCTTTTAACATTGCATTTATTGATTAATATAACACTACACGTGGACAAGCTGGAATACAATCAGAAACTGAAGAAACATGTGCATACGTGGATTACTAAGGCTAGTTTAACAGTGGCTAGCAGTTTCTGTAATCCCGGACTGCTGAGATAGGAAATAATGAGTAATCTAGGCCATATGATGCAGTCCAACAAACAAATATCTTCCTCTTCAGTAAGGGTGATACATTGTTGTTAGGTTTTCTAGATTAATTTGGGATTATTGGATCAAGATAGCAGACAGAGCACTGCTATATATTAAAACTGATGGAGCCAGAGCTTCTACGTGAGACATAATACCGTGCATTGCTGCTCCAGCAATAAAATATTGCAGATGAGTTGCCTGGTTTACCTAATTTTCATAAAAATATATATTTTTTGACAAACTCATATATTACAAACTCATTGACATTGCCCTGTTTTTCTTATGTTGTAAGATAGATTTTGCTGTGGGCCTTCTGAAGTGGTGAAAAGGCATACAGGAAAGAATCAGTCCAAAGGACTTTCTCATGTGGAAACAGAATGCAAACTGTTCAGAAATGATCACTGAAGTGTGATGTAATTAGATCCTCATTTAGGATGTCACATAACTTTACAGTGACCTGAAAGATCTATGGATTATGTTTCCACTGTGAGACAGAGTTATCTTCATTTTTAGTAGTCTTAATAGCTATTTCTTCAAACTTCAAAAATGCACTCTTCAGAATTGTAAGATATGATAACCACCATCTCCGGTTGTTTGTTTATATACCACATAACAGTTAAATTCTATATAACAAAGAGCTCCCTTCCTTCTTGGTACGCTGCTAAACCAAATACTTTGGAAGAAAGCTTCTCATTCTTTATTCAGGGAATTGTAGAAGGAGGTATGGTACCTTTCTCAGTCTATATACTATTTGTGAACTGTAATATCTAACTTGAAATGTACAGAGTAGGCTTTTTATGTCAGCCCCCAAACTTGTGGAAATCATGCAAAAGATATTAAATCATTACAACCAGTCACTTATTTCTATAAACAACTGAAACACTTCTTCCTCCCCAATCCAAATGCAATTTCTTTAGAGGTAGTGCCTTCACTTAATCCATTCCACAACACAGTTCAACAATACTTGTATTCTCCTTGCTGCTAATTCTGCTAATCCCTTGATAGCCCTTATTTGTTCAAATTATAGTATTGAAACTGCTAAAGCAGCTATACACCCCAGCATATTAAAGTTGCAACAACACTTCACCTTCCATATCTTTTCACACACAGAGACCCACAACCTGCCAGATCCACCCAAGGTCAGACTTTCCTCTTATCATGCATGGGCTACAGTAGACAAGAAATACAGCTTTAACAATGTTGTACTCCCACAAAGATCCACTCATGCATCTACCTTTTATGCCTCCATCCTCATCTACTCCTTAGGCATAACAACTCACTCCCTGATAACTTTCCTTAACTTCCAGCACCCTTTCTCTCCCAATTGCACCACATCTATTCTTTCCCTTCTCACCTACTATATCAAGAAATCCTTCTCCTACTACTATGCTCTTCAACATGTACATATCTTTATGTAAAGCACTGTGACTTTACTAGTTTTTATTGTTTTGTAGAAGATTCGTTATGTACTGCAAGACTACAAAGTATTCCTTTACTGAAGTTCATAGTGCAGTATTGTATTAACTATGCAGTAGAAATATGTTTACTAGTCTGCGGACAACTAATGTATGAAGTTCAGAAGCATTATTACCAACCTTTCTCTGATTAATTTTACAACTGTGTTTACATGTCTAATTGCATTACTGTTTTCCTAATGGAAATTACCATGCAACAACAGACTTCTTGTATAACTTTTATCCTTTTTTTATCTGCTTGTAACCCTTGTGCTGCAACTGAAAATGATTCACTTTGGCTCATGCTCAAGTCCAGTTAAAAAATCATAACTAACTAACTAACTAACTAACTAACTAAACATATGTTTTGAACATGTCTTGAATGAAAATTAATTCTGTAAAAACACCATTAAAGTTATGTAGCTGGCTTTCATTTATTTTTGGCTGATAAAAAGAGATATTTTTCCTTCCGCAAAAAAAATTGCCCCAAATTGAAAACATGTTGAAGCAGATTCCCCAGATATAAGCTGAAGCAGTTTAGATTTATCCAACTTACTTCTGGTAATGACAGCAGAGTCATCAAACAGATAAGTTTTTTAAGTCTGACCCTCAAAGGAATTGTTTTATGTAATGCATAAATGTAATCAATACCTCTGGTGAATATATTGGTGATTTCTAGATATATGTCTTCCTCATGTGAAACCTTTCAATAAGAAGGCCACATGGCATGTAATCCAACCCCCAACTCCCCAATATGTATACTAATGATCTGCTTTTATGAATGCTAACAGTGTAATGGCCTTCTGTTGGGTAAACGTAAGAATCCTTGAATCTCTGTTTGCTTGTCTGGTGTAAAAATTATTTTAATTTGTAAGAGATCATGAGTGTTCCTAGAAAGATTACTGATGATAAAGGAATCAAGATGATTTTTCATAGTTTATTATTATTTCAAGAGCTTGCCTCAAAAAAAAAAAAAAAAAAAAAAAGAATATTTCTGCTGCAGCAATAATACACTCCCCTGCTGCGCTAAAACAATTATACAGAAAACGGAAATGTTATGTTTACTTTTGTTGATATGCAGACATCAAAGATAAATACCTCATAAATACGCTGAAGGACAAGGATAATCCAAACAACAGAATGAAAAAAATGCAAGTGATAATGAGCTTTCAGAAATCTGAGGTATTTTGTGGACGACCTTGTTATTAAGTTTCAATAGTCATCTCCAATCTAATATTTCTCTTCTATAAATTGTGGCAGCATTACGGGAGTCATCATGGTGAAAGACTTCTCCTTTGGAATGCAGGGAGGCAAAAAGCCAAAAAAATAAATAAATAAATAAATAAATAAATAAATACAGAAAGCACAGAAAACCTATCTTCTACTTAAAACTTATTTTTTGTAGGGTAAGCAAGCCCCCTGCACACTATGTGTGTGGGGGTAAAGCCCCTCCAACCCCTGAAGTTATATAAACCAACTCCGAGATTGCGATACCTCAGAGAACTATTCTGATAAATGATATCTAAGTCTTAGTATATGTAAGTTCATTCTTTTGGCCATTCAGTTTCCATATTTCAGGACTCATGTTAACGTTAACTGTAAAGTGTTTCATGATTATAAACTTAATGGGGATATGCAGGTTATAAAACTAGCTTCTGGATTTTTATATTATTATTATTTTGGAAATTAGGCATGATATAGAAAAGAAAGTCTTTGACCATTTGACTGCAAGTCTATCAATGTATTGCATATATTAAAAAAATGGAGTTGTCATATTTGATGCTGTACTGTTTGTCAAAAACATTGTTTTTGATTTGTGAACAATCAGTATTAAGTAGACTTGTCTTACTGACTGAAGTACACATTTGTGAGTACTTTCTCAAATGAGGATAGATAATTTTTTATTCTATTTTCTACAGGTATTGAGAAAGTACAATGGAAAGGAGAGCGATGATGCTCAAATTTGGGGGGGGTCTTTGATTATATCTACTGTTTCTGCTGAAAGTGGGGAATAATTCTTGTCTTCCTCTATACTGCCTTTATCTTTTTGGCTTCTGGAAGCTTGTTCAAATTCTATAAAAGTATTTTTTATCTGAAGCAAAATTTTCTCTGAAAAGGTATATAGGTCAACTACAAAATCATTTATAGTGAGATCTTGTCTTTCCTTTCTGTTCAGGGTTTATAATAATATCATTAGTTGCATTCTCAAAGCACAGCTGCCAAATCATGCCCAAACAGATATCCGAGTTCAATACAGGGAGCAGCCCATGCAGACCATCACACACTCGAGTTCCAGATGCAATACTGTGGTCTGATAGATGCCAGCACTTGTAGTAGATCCGTAAGCATATTACACTCTGGGAAGTCTCAGGAGACAGTAATGTGTCATAAAAAAATATAGCAAGAACATTTGAGAACTAAATATTAACCGATCATATCACTGACCAGTTCTCAAAGTATAAGGAAAGGAATCACTGAAATTATGCAATATTCTTAAGATAAAGCGGGATTAAAAGCTTCAGTGGATGCATGCTGCTGGATAAATGTTTGCAAAAAAAGTGAGTATTTACATATCAAAAATGTGATAAAAAAGGCAGGTTAAATTTAGTCGAAATAACAGCTGTAATGCAAGCCCCTTTAATAGTGAGAGGAACTTCTGCTGTGTACCTAACAGTACAGGCTCTAGTTCAAATAATATAACAAATGATTAGCTTTATATAAATATACAAATAATTGCCCTGTTAACTTTAACTGAGTAGCTAGAGCTGGCACAACAGGACCAAGATCAAAGATCTTCTTTATGTATTAATCTGTTCATTCAAATATAGTAGGTTAAATAGCATATAAACTAGTAATTACTGGCTAAATTAAGGGAATATGTTTTATATCCTCTTAGCATTATTTCAGTTCGACATTATACTTTATCACCAATAACTCAAATAGTGTGACTCAAGAATTTAAGAATGTTACCTTTTCTACTCAAAACTTAATATTTAAAACCATGACTGTCATAAAAAATTAAGGATTTTGAACCAGATCATCAGGAGCAATATATATATATATATATATATATATATATATATATATATATATATATATATATGTGTACATATATGGTTTCATGTCATAATCTCAAAATGCCAGAATCACGAAATTCAGCATTTTGAGATTATAAAGCCAAAACTTCACAAGCGCGAAAGGTTTAAAGTGCGAAATTTGAAATAGCAAAGTTAGTGCAATATAAAAGGCACTTCCAGTCTGTAGCACATCATTGCCATGTCTAACAACTTGCATACACAAAGATGGAATGTTTCAGTGCTCCTGGAATCATTGGAGGCATATACCACACAGTGCTGTCCCAGAAAGGAGGCTCCATACTAATCCTAGACGGATATATTTACAACAGAGAAAAAGTGCTAACTGAGAAATCGTATTGGGGCTGTAGGTTCAAGCACTCAGAGAAATGCACAGGTAGGGCCATTACTAGCAGTATGCCTGGTAGTGAAAAGCTTATAAAGACAGTATTACGTACACATGCTGGTGACCCTGTTGCTCTAAAGCGGTATAGGATGAACGCTGAATTAAAAAAGAAGGCACAATACTCAAGCAACAACCCCTGCCTGATAGTGGATGATGCGCTAGCTTCCACATCGGAGGTAGTTACCCCAAGTTTACCAAACTATAAAGCGTTGATCCAGCAGGTTGGAAAGGTTCAAAGGAAGCAGCATAAGGGTGCAGCCCCTATTTGTAGTACACCTGCAGGATATTAAGTTTGAGGAATTCCCAACAAAGTCTGGGGTGTTTGTTAGCAAGTCCATGATAGATTGATCAGCAGAGAATGTTGTGGTTGTTTTCAACTGTGCAAAACCTATTAGATCTCAGTACCACAACAATATGGCTGGTTGATGGTACATTTTTTTTAAGGGCATAATGTGCTGGCAACTATATAGCATTCATGGCTTGCTTACCTACGGTGGATTCCATAAAAGTGTACTTTTGTTGTACCGTCTGATGACAAAAAAATCCTTAAAGTCCTATAATTTCATGTAGAACTGTGTGCTGTGTCTAATGGATGAGCATGGGTTTGAAGTAAATGTGAAATATGTCTTAACTTAAGTGATTTTGAGACTGCAGCAAGATGTAGTATTACACTTAATTTGGAAGGTGTAACCCCTAAAGGTTGTTTATTACACTTTTCCCAGAATATATGGTGTAAGGTGCAACAGTTGAGGTTGGCGCACATACAATACAGACTACTCATTCCAATTACATGTTAAATGCTTAGTTGCTCTAGCATTTGTGAATGAGGATGATGTTAAAAGAGCCTTTCCCACTTTAGCAGAAGTGTTTCCACCCCAGGGAAAGGAATTGATCAGATATTTCAGCAATTGGTATGTGCTGGGTAAACTTTGCAAGTTCTGCACCCATACAACTGGTGCATGCGGATTTCCACCATTATTCCCTGTATGTTTTTGGAATGTGGACGCATTGAATATGCTTTTTCTGCCTCATACCCAGAATAGCATTGAGGCATGGCATCACAGGCTAAAGTGTGTGTTAGGACACAGAGCAACTGATCTAACCATGTTGCTGAAGGAATTAGCTAGAGAGCAGGACCGGGTGGAAGAGCTGCGGGTACTGTTATGCTGTGGAACAGCTCCTTCACCTAAAAAGAAAAAAGTAATACAGCGGCATACTCAATTCAAAAATGTGCTACAAAATAGATTGTCATACAGTACATTGGACTTTCTGATGGCTATTTCCAGGTTATTGAAACTGTGAGTTGGGCGTATTATTGGTGCTGACATCACGGCAGCATTACAATGGTTCAGGACGTGGGTGTCTTGTGGCTATGTGAGTTGCGTTATGTTGATGTGTATAGGATATCTATGATAGCCCTGCATTTAAGGAGATGTATTGTGTAGCATGTTTACATTGGTGGCAGTAGTTCCTGCTATACCTTTACATTTATATCAGCAGAGTTCTGCAATGTGGATTTGTTTAGCGTGCCGTTTCTTAGACTTACTTCATTCCAAATGTGGCAGATGTTGCTATGGGTGCCCTATGGCAGGACAGTGTATCATTGTACTGTATTTGGAGTGGTTTTGTGTTGGTTTTGGGTTCATCACAGACATTGGAGATCTGTTTTCTGTTAATAAAGTGTGCCTGTGGAATTTTTGGTATTATGATAACGGTCGGTGTTATGACATTTGTGTTTGTGATGATCGGTGTTTTAAACTTTCGCGCTTGTGAAGTTTCAGCTTTGTAATCTCAAAATGCTGAATTTCGTGATTCTGGCATTTTGAGATTATGAAGTGAAACTATATATATATATATATATATATATATATATATATATAATCACTACTAAATCCCAAATACTTACAATACTAAAGACTTGAATCCCAAGACCAGATACCCAAAAGATGAGAAGACCGGAAGACCAGAAATGCGAATTTCAAAATCGCAAAGTACGGAGATGTCAGGAGATTAGGTAAGTATCTATGTTTGGTTGTGTTGGTTAGGCGCTTTAGTGTGTATGTAAGTGTATGTTGTGACTGTGATGTGTGTGTGTGTGTGTGTGTGTGTGTGTGTGTGTGTGTGTGTGTGTGTGTGTGTGCGGGGAATGCAGGTGTGTGGTGGTGTTTTTGTGTATAGTGCAACCTTGGAGTTAGAATATTTATGTAGGGGGGTGTGGGGGGTGCAGAGGGCTTGGCCCCCTTCTTTTATGTAGTGCAGGTTTGTGTGTTTGTGTTTTGGGTGAAGGTGTGCATGTGTATCCCCTGGATTCTCTATAGCTTGCATGGCATGCAAGATCAGTGCAGGAGCTTAAGCAGGCAATATGTCTGCCATGCGATCGAGGAACAGCCTGCAGGGGCATGCACGTGCGCTCCTGGACTTATCCTGCACGGACTAAGCCCTTGTATGCAAATCACCCCATTTGAAGGAGAAATCTATGCAAATGAGGTGATTTTGCAATCCAGGACGCTTGCAACCATCTGTACAGGACTAGTGCTATCTGCAGAAGTGTACTCGGTTAGTAACCGAGTACATTTCTGCAAAATCCAAAACGGAGCTGTGACAGCTCCAAATAATGGCTGCATATTATGTAGTAAGCATGCCAATGGCCAAGTATAAGGTCATTGGCATTGCAAACAGTAAAAAACAATACAAAATTAAACTTTTTTTTTTTTTAGCCAATCTCGACTGTTTAAGAGTAGGGCAGTGGCGCGCAAATGGGATCAGGGGGAAAATAACAAAATTAACCTAAATTAAGCATTCTAACTAAAATCAGTATTCTGACATGCAAGTCAATGGCAGGCAAAAGACAACATGGCCAATGAGTAGTGGTTGCTAAGGGGGGAGGCTCAGTGTGAGACATGTAACTATGCATTAGCAGGCAATCCTATGCAAATGAGGGGAGGATAGTGAATCTCAGTTTTCCCTAGCGTGTGAGTCAGGTCCCAACAGTGTAAGAGTAGGAATAGCTTGGTGCAAGCCTAGGAGTTAGATGACATCATGGGGGGGTGTCAGGCATACTGTAAGCAGATTGGAGCCCTGTGGCTCGGGTTTGCTCCTAGCTTAGCACAGCTAAGCTAGGGTGTGTGTCTAAACCTGCCTAGCACTCTTCACAAAGCCTAAGCGGGTGTGCGCCCCACAGGAAGAAAAAAGAAGTTAAACCAGAAAATAGCAGCACTGTGCACATTTAAGCACCCTGTTTGCATGGCACGCACCCAGGATTAAACAGGAAGGCAATTGTCAAGGGAAAACAGCAGTAGGAAGGTAATCAAGGAGAACTAGCATAGCTGGCAGGTGAAATGTATCAGAATCAGCCAATTACACAGGCAGCAGACCAGCCCAGCCCAGAACACTACTATAAACTATGCATACACCTTCCTCTCTGGTTTTTTCCCACACTGTACACTACCGGTATAAACAAGCGGGGAACTTTTAACACGGACAACAGCAAAAATGATAGGGGCTGCAATAGCTATCATACAACAACTTGTGGAAGAGGCTGAAGGTGGTGAGGATGTGAATGCTGTCAACCAACCCACAGTGAGGAGACAGAGAAGAGTGTACAGACCCAGGGTAACCTACCAGGGGTTACATGAGCTGGAGATAGTGGAGCACTATAGGGTGGACAGGGACCTCTTACAACAAATTGTTGAGCTGTGGCAGCCATGCCTCACACACAGAGCTAACAGAGGGGAACCCCTCCCAGTGGATACCAAGGTATGTGTAGGCCTATGAATACTAGCTACAGGTACCTTCCAAAGTCCAGCTGTGGATATGATGGGGATTTGGGTCTATATTAGAACAATGAACATTCAAAATGTCAAGTGTTCTAATATAGAACCCTACTAATCGAAAATACCAAACATCGAATGTTCCAAAACACATACACACAACACAAGCACACCAAACACACAGAAATCCACACACACACACACACACACACACACACACACACACACACACACACACACACACACACACCTAAAATCTTACACCTAACCCTGCACTAAACTATACACACACCACTAACTATCCACTTACCTTAACCCAAACCCTAACCCTAAGTCCCGTCACTATCGCACACTCACCTCACCCATGCCCTAACCCTAACTCATCTAATCCACCCTAACCCTCATGTCTGCACAATCGCACACATACCTAACCCAAGCCCTAACCCTAACTCACCTAACACGCCCTAACCCTCATGTCCACACAATCGCACACATACCTAACCCACACTCAATCACACACTTACCTGAACCCGACCCGTAACTTTCCAACAGAGCGCTGAAAATACCGAAGCAACAGAAACGGACAACCTAATTCTTTCCCTAGTAAAGAATTCGGTTTTCTGCTTCTTCGATATTTTCAGCATTCGCTGAAAATGGGTTGATATTAGAACACTTGACATTTTAACTGTTCGGTGTTCTAATATAGACCCAGGGATTTCACAGGCATCAGCATCCAGTGTACTCCACCAGTTCTTGGATGTCATGTCAGCACTTGTCGGTGAGCACGTATATTTCCCCAACACCCATGAGGAGTTGGCCGGTAATATGCAACTGTTCCACCAAATAGCAGAATACCCTGAGGTAGTGGGTGCTAAAGACTGCATGCACATATGCATCAAAGCACCACCTGGTGAGTGGGGTAGGGTTTACATCAACCACAAGGGCTTCCCCTCCATCAACTGTCAGGTCACGTGCGATGCCCAGGACATAATAATGAATGTGTGTGCTGGTTGCCCTGGAAGCTAACACAATTCCCACATCTGGCATCTGATGCAGCTGTACCAGAGATTTGCCATTGGGGACATAACCTGATGGTCACCTAATGGGGGATGCTGAATAACGCACTGGAGCTGTGGCTGATGACATCCATCAGAAACGCACACACACCTGAACAAGAACTCCATAATGAGGCACACACACAGACCAGAATTATAGTAGAGCATGTGTTTGGGATGCTCAAGTCATGGTTCCAGTGTCTGGATACATCCGGTGGAGCCTTGCACTACTCACCAACTACATGTACCCAATTTGTCCTTGTATGTGCCATGCTACACAATATGATCTTATGGAAATAGCTGCAGCAGGAACAGCACAGGTCAGGGCCACACGGCCCCCCACCATTGCCAAGGCCTGCACAGTCACAGAGTGACTCAGAGGATGAACAACCTGAGCCTGCCCCAGTAGGCAGAAAGAGGCATGCCCAGTATGCCCTGGCATTGGCAAAGAGGCAATGCATAGCACATACACTGACACAGGAGGGACCCAGGGAATAACACCTTTCTCTAACGCTCACATACAGTTAAAGGGATGCCAAACATTACACTATCTGTGCTTAACCATGTGTAGGGAGTGAACGATGTGCATCTGACATAGGCAGCCCTTGCAGCACCACCCTTAATACTGGAACACCCACAAGGAAAGTGACTCACACATGCCAGGCAGGGGGGTTCACATACCCAGCAACAGTCACAGCCAGCAGGACAGGTGTAGACAAACACAAACAAAAGCTGTACTATGGCCTCTGAATGAGGCCTATGGATAAATTCCCCCACCAGGCCTACACAGACAGACTACAGCAGGTCAGGCAGTAAGATGTCAGTTCTGAAGGGTAGGAAGTCAGAAACTAATATATAGGTAATTAAAATCTAAGATCTGTAGTACACTGGTATGCCTCTAGTCAGCATGATAGGTAAGACTACAGAATGAAATGGAATACCCAACATACCAGTACAGTCCGAGCAAATGTGTACAAGTGTCAGGTGTGCCCCTCCCATCCTATGTAGAAATGTAGTCACAGTCAGGTGTGCCCCCCCAGTCATGTGTAGAAATGTAGAAAAAGTCAGGTGTGCCCCCCCTTCCTACTTATAAATATAGTAACAGTCAGGTGTGCCCCCCGATCCTGTGTAGAAATTGTCAGATGTGCCCCCCCATCCTATGCAGAAATGTAATAACAGTCAATGCCAAATGATCGACAGATACCCTGAAGAGACAGCATGCTACCTGTAGGTGTACAACACAAAGGTCAGCACTGCAGAACAAACTACCTGGACTCGATCCACACATGCAATACAGACAGGCATACTGGGCATACCCACACACTTAGAGAAATAAAGGCAATGTCAGTCAGCAACATACTGAAAGGTCATACTGGAAATGCTCACACACTTAAGTACATGAAGGCCATGTCTGCAAACACCAGTAGACCAGACATATCTGGCAGTCGCAGATGTTAGTGCAGACACTCCTCAGTATGCAACACGCATGCTTTGCACACACAGTGGATAGGAATACAGGCATATATGTAAGGACAACACACTATAATAAGCCAAAGGTAGACATACATAGATGTGTGGAAGAGGGTGACTGTGACAAGGAGCTATCCAGGCCTGTCCAACCCTGCACACAGCCAAAGGGCCACAACCGCAAGAGGGTCAGATGTCACTCACTGCAGATACTATCCACCAGTATCTGTCAGCATTACAGAGTATGTGGTGCACGTGCCAGCTGTGCAACATGACTGTACAAGGAAGTAGTCATCTAGCAGCTGTATACACGTACCTGTGAAATATGACCCAGGTTGTGCCCGCATGTGGTGTGTCAACCCCTAGATGAATGGGTTATGGCCCATGCACACACACTACTCTCCCCAGAGCCTCACTATGGCAAGCATGCTGAGGTCATCCACTGTGAAATACACCTTTGGGAGAGCTTTAGCACAGTAATCTCTGTGGCATGTCCCATAACTGAGTACTGCGGTAGTTTGATAAACTAGTTAGGTAGGAGTTATAATCCCAGCCTTGGCTTGTGTGTGTCTGTCTGTGTAGAGAGCAATGCTTTTTAGGGTGGACGCACTCCCTACAATTGAAATGCTCTACTTTGGTAAGGCTGCTGATATCATCCACCTAGAAATACACCTCTGGGAAGGTTGCTGCCCAGTAAGCTCCGTGGCACATCCCATAACTGCATACTGCTGTAGTGTGATAAACTACCTAGGTAGGAGTTTTAACCCCAGCCTTGGCAACTGTGTGTTTGCATGTCTGTCTGTGTAGAAAGCAATGCTTTATAAGGTAGTCACACTCCCTACAATTGAAATGCTCTACTTTGGTAAGGCTACTGATGTCATCCACCTAGAAATACATCTCGAGGAATGCTGTATCCCAGTAATCTCCATAGTGCATACCATAACTGTGTATTAATATAGTGTGATAAAATAGTTAGGTAGGAGTTCTAACCCCGGCCTTGGCAACTGTGTGTGTGTGTGTGTGTGTGTGTGTGTGTGTGTGTGTGTGTGTGTGTGTGTGTGTGTGTGTGTGTATGTGTGTGTGTGTCAGTCTGTCCCTGTCTTTGTAGAAAGCAATAATTTTTAGGGTAGTCACACCCCCTACAATTTAAATGCTCTACTTTGGCAAGGCTGCTGATGTCATCCAGCTAGAAATACACCTCTGGGAAGGTTTTAACCCAGTAATCTTTGTAGTGTGTCCTATAACTGTGTACTGCTGTAGTATGATAAATTGCTTAGGTAGAGGTTCTAATCCCAGACTTGACAAGTGTGTGTGTGTGTGTGTGTCTGACCCTGTCTGTGTAGAAAGCAATGCTTTGTAGGGTAGTCACACTCCATACAATTTGTATGCTCTTCTTTCGCAAGGCTGCTGATGTCATCCACCTAGAAATACACCTCTGGGAAGGCTGCATCCTTGTAATCTCTGTAGCGTATACTATAACTGTGTACTGCTGTAGTGTGATATAGACCTCTTTTAGGGGTTATATACCCACACATGTCGGGTGTGGATATTTTGTGTGTGTGTGTCACTGTCTGTGTAGGGAGCAATGCATTTTAGCTTAGCCACACTCACTACAATTCAAATGTCCTACTTTGGCAATCCTGTTGATGTCATCCTATGTGATATACACCTTTGGGGAAGGAGTACACCAGTAATCTCCATGGTGCTTTCTATAACTCCATGGACCCAATGTGGAGCGGGTTTTGCAAATTTTTTTTATGCTGGCCCTAGTATATATCACAATGTAGATGCACATGGATAACAGATGCGGAATAGCCGAGAGGCTGGGGTGCAAATTCATACCATACATGTGACATCAAGTTCATGCAATCACAGTTAGCAACCCCAGTATTACCCACAGCACACTCTCAACCCATATCTCATGCACACACAAATATGCCAAGGCAACAGTCAATATGTGAGTAGTACACTACATATTGCCAACATATATTAACTATGGAGTGATCGCAGTGGCCTACAGAGGCCAAGGCACCCTGTCCATTTGTCCAATAGGCACATACATGCAGACAGTGCACCTTCCCCATGTTCCCCACTGGACACCTGCAACACCTGTGGTGCCATCACATGTACCCCACAAAGGACATACCATACCTGAAAACATGCCTTGTATGGACAGATGCCACTGACACCAGGTAATGCCATCAGTAAGCTATCAATGTAGGTGCAGGGTTAACCTGCTGTCCATTACCAGTTCCTGCCACAGGTGGCCAAGATTGGCACATCTAATGATAATCTGTGTACACAACATGGGCCTAACACCCCAAGTACAGTTCCACATGTCACTGCACATGCATGTGGGAGGTGTGCACATCCCAGACACCGTCCATGTCATGGACTAAGGAGCACATACATGGCAAGTGATGCACAGCATTGGCCACACGCAATAGTCACCCAGGTGACTGGATGGTGGTTACCATACCCACTTGTGTGAGCAAATGCAGAAACCACAGCCCTGAGCCACAATGCAGACCATTGTCATGTGGCCTGATGCCAAGGTATGCCCATCACCTAACCTTGTATAGCCATCTGGCACAGTTATCCACCACATACCCATGCAGAAATGCACCAATGCATGTCAGTACTGGAACCCTGTGTATTTGTGTGTGTGTTGTATGATGCGTATGATCACATCCACATTCACTACAACCCCCAGTGGCATACTGAAGCATGCTGTCTGATGTCAGACACCTCCCCATACCCTTTGCCCATATAACCTCTGTATGTGTCACTGTGTGTGCCTCCCTGTGAGAGTGTGGCTGTGTTGACACTGGCACCTGTTCATGTGGACAGGCATATGTACGTCACTTACTGTATAGCAACCATATCCTTGTTGCAGATGTCACTCACCATCACATATATGTTCTGAGGACTACACAGCAGGTAACCTATATGGCGCATCCAGTAACTGCATAAGACTGTGACAGCACTACATAGTCATCAGGGGTTTAATACCCTGTGCTGGTAGGTGTGTGACACAAACATACTTAAGTTTTACTCTCCCACCCCTCCCTGACTTGTCTTTGTCTCTGTCTGCCTCTCTCAGTCCCTCACTGGTGGATGTGGAGACCTACACCTGCTTTGCTTAGGCAGCAGCATGTGCATTTTAAGCGATGCTCATGATCAGCTGATGGCTTCTGCACAAATTGCAGCCCTCCAATAGCTGATTCCATGTGGAACAGCTGTGATAACATTCCCATAGCCAATTACATGGAAACACACTCCAATATCTAGGAACACCATGTTGCTGTTCGGCCTTTCCATTCACTCTGAGCAGGAACTCAATCTCTTGTTTGGCAAACAGCATCTCAGATGGATTGGGGATTTACCTCTAACAACATACACTGTGGAAACAAGCCAACACACAGGAAGGGGATGTGCCTGACCTGACTACAGACTGCAAGTGCTGCTATACTGCATTCGGATTAATGTTGGTTTAACAGGGTGTGTGTGGATATGGCTGTGCTACAATGTATTAATACCTGTCATGTCAGTTCTATGTTTGTGAGGACTCCCCATATGTAGGGTCATCTGCAGACTGGGCAATGTGTGGTGCCTTTGGTTTCATGTGTTACCCACAGAGCATGTATCTGTGAACTGCAGAAGGTAGTGTGAGGATTGCAGTTTGTAGATGGAGAAAGCCATGACAGTTACTGACTTCATATCCCTCATAGGACATATGTTGCGATGAACCCTGTTACAA